>NC_133122.1:192681933-192991933 GCF_033568475.1 Henckelia pumila | reverse complement strand
TAGATTTCGAACAACTTAGCATGAAATTAAAAATAGAAAAACCGTCCAATAACACATTGATTATTAACGATATTGACTTACAAGTAATAGAAGATAATAACACAAGATTGGAGGTTGGAGACAATGAAATTATTTATACTCTTGCAAAGAATTATTTCAGCATGATCCAATAAAAAAATCACAAAATAAAGATAGAGAAAACATCACAATAATTATTATCGAAGAATATGAGAAAATTAGTTTTTTAAAAAATAAATAATGGATGACAAACAAAAAAATCGTGAAAGAAGAAAAAATGGTTATGTGAAGAAAAAAAAAACGCTGTAATTTAATTTAAAGTTTAGAATGAATTATCTGTATTATTATTATTTTTTCAAAATCAGTAGTGGTAAAATAATTTTTCAACACTATGTATTTTTTATTATATTTTTTTCTTAAATTTTATTAATTAAATATTTCATGACAACAAATTATATATTTTTCTCAATGTCTAATTTATACAAAATTATAGTATTTGTTACAACTATTATTTGCAATAACGTTTATAAATTCAATTAGATTTGTAACATATAAAATCTTTAAACAAAGATTCTTCACACTCATTTTATAAAAAAATGTTGTAAATATCATATTACATTGAATTTATGAAAAGGGTATGGAGTGCATTAGAAGAATATAAATCAAGAATGTCTTCGTCGACCAACCCTAGCTCCCATGTTTATTCTCCGCCAAATTGTTAATTCCGCAAGGATTGTACATATTGTGTATAGAGGCGAGCAGGATTCATACCCAAATTCTCAAACTATATTCAAAGACTTGATCAAAATAGTGCTCGTTGAGCCTCTATCGATGTAATTCAAGATGAGCTAAATATGTACACTAGCCTATAATTATCCTAATTCGTATATGAGTGATCACAATATAAGGATTGACATATATGTTAAAAGTGTGAAAAAAATTCATATTATATGTGAAATAAATGCATTGATTAATTATTCAAGGATGTTATATGTAGTGATCTGAGTTTCGTTGTACATATTAAATGATAAAACATGATTACAAGATCATTAATTAAATAAATCAAAATAATCAAACATTGAAGATTTTGGAACCATTGAATTGAGTTCGGACCATCCGAACGTAGATTTGAACTTTAAGTTGGACGGCCAGTCAAATCACTTGGGTGTCAAAAAACATTGACACGTAAAAATTCGGACCTTTCGAACCCAGATATATATCCACTTAAGTGTCAAAACACTGTTGATAAGGGTGACAAACATGGCTCGGACGTCTGAATCCATGCCTATAAATAGGCCTCAAGATTTCAATATATATTAGATACAAATTCAAAAGTTTCCTCAGATTCCATTCCATATTTTAGTGCTTTCTAAGTTTTTTATATCTAGGCTACACATTGTGGAAGTGCTTCTAGAAGTGGTAGTAGCGCCAAGAGCAGTTGTCGTGGTTATCTTTCCAGATGGCTGATGATGGATGAATGTATATGATCTATTAACCATGGTTTAGTTGGAGATATAGGAAGCATGTACAGTTGGTAATGTCTAATGTTAATTCTCTTGGATATGTTTTCTAGGACTGGAGCTTAGAATTCTAGACAGTAGACATAGATACGTAAGTATTGTCCAAGATATATTGGCTGAATATATATTTTTTTGGACACCTCATTGAATGAGATTAGTCTTAGGTTACACGGATCAAGCGGGAGTAAACGTTGAGCCAGCAGGGTTAGTGTTAGCAAAAGTTGGTACCTGGTTTTGTTGTATTCTGATTTGACACTTTAGTTCGATCTAGTTGTATAACGTTTGATTATTAACTATATCTTGAAAATTTTGCAACCATTTTTTTAATGTATTAAATAGGGATAAAATGAGAAGTTTGTATATAATTTATTTTTCCAATGATTTTTCTTAATTTATGTGAAAAAGAACAGAATTATATAATCAAGATGGAGTGAGTAATTTTAGTAAGTTTGTCTAAAAAGCATCATTAACCATGTATATGTAATTCATCTTTGATTCTTTATTCAGACACGATATACCCCTGACATTATATTCATTTTATCTTGCACACACAATTTCAAGATTATCACACCATGCACAACAAGCAGAGAAGGACCTCTTTAGGGGCTATCATGGACTGTAGCTCAGCCCTCTTTTTTTAATACCTTAGTGTAAAACCCAGCCCATACTTCCAAGCCCACACCATCTCATTTCCCCCACCCCATTTGCTTAGGTCAGCCCAATCAGTTAGCTAGACTACGCAAAGTAACACACACAACCAATTGGAGCGCTCTCCTCTCTTTTCCTTTCTCACTTGGTGAATGCAACTAATCCATAATTTGTCCAGAAGTGGTTGATTTATTTTTTTTGTGAGATTTATTTCCAAGCGTAGTAAGAACAAATTGCATTTAATACAAATTTTATTTAAAAAAACAAAAAAAAAACAAATTACATTTAATACATCTGTATTGTAGTGAAAAAATGAAATAAATGCGAAACATGACGAAAGCTCGATGACAAAAAAAATCAACTATATGTTAGACCACAGTAAGCGTCATTAAATGCCTTTAAACACAATTAAGTGCGATTATTTTTACAAAAATTTTAAATCATTTTATTTAAAGAAACCCATCGCCGATCATCATCTCGCATGGAACTTAAAAATAACAGAAAATTAAAAATTAATGTATTAAAACCAGTTTTGAAAATATAGTGGATCAAAATATAAAATTAAATTTTCTCAAGAAAACAAACAAAATTAAAAAAAAATAAATAAAAAGTAGGATCGAAAATGTCTTTCTTAGTTATATGGAGTTCAGATGGGTTAGTAAATGAACTCTTGTCTTTCTCGTGTGTCTATGTTAATCAACCAATTTAAATCAGTGCGAAAGATATTGATTAACAGATTGAACTCAGATCAAATAACTTGGTCGAATTTGTGAAGTGAGTGAACATGTTGGGCAGAAGATAAATAACACAATGACTTGTTTCTGGATGTTCGAAGCTCAATCTCCTACGTCATCCCTTCTTCCACCTCGAAAGGATTCACTCTCTTCTAGAAGACTTTGATCTTTTATAAACAATTTGCACAGATCCGATCCAAGATTGGACTTACACCTCTGCCTATCTCAGAACTCCTAGACACTCAAGAACTCAGCCTCCTCAACTGATCCTTGTTACAAAGATAGTGTTTTGACAGACCACTCAACTGATCTGGTACAATCTTACAACTGAATAAACTCAGCACAAAATGATCCTCACTTGATTTGATATGACACTGAGTGTGTGCTTCAACTGCTCTGCTTCAACTGCTCTTGAAGCTTTTAACTTGATCGTGTATTCTTGTATTTATATCAATCTCAATATCTTGGTTCTCCTTCTTGTGTTTTTATTTTTGAGTATTTATAGCTTTCAGAATATAGCTGTTAAGCTGCCGACAGGTGATCTGAATGAGCCGCCAACGTATCTCCTTAAATGACTCTAAAATCTTGACTTTCTGGTTCTTTGTTGGCAACGTTCAAATCTTCATTTATTGCCTTTGTCTTTTAGCACAACGGCTCTTTGATCTTCTATAATCATTTGATCTTGCTTGATTGATCTGCTTACTTGATTGCTTTCCAGATGATGTTTCTTTGATCTGCTTTCTTGTGCATAGATCTTCTTCTGCTTCTTCAGTAATTTCTCAAACACCGAAACTTAGATCTTGAATTCCTAAAAATTTTCCCCTTTTTTGTGTTTGATAAAACTAAGCAATTTATCTGTCATTTTCCCTCTTTTTGACAATCGCATCAACTGGTTATCTTTCCCTTTTTAGTCGTTCTTTGATCTGCTCTTAATTTCTTTGAATTTGTTCCCCCTTAAAAGGTGATTACAAATGAAGTGTTCACTTGGATGTATTGATTGATCTGGTTGATTGATCTTTTTTGGTGATATTGAACTGGTCCTTTTTAAGTGTTTCTGGAGATGAGCTGATCTGTTATGGTCAAATTTTGATCTTGTCTGGTTGATATTTGATCTGGTCTGGTTCGAACTTTGATTTTTTCTGGTTCGATTGATCTTGTCTGATCTGGTTGAACTTTGATCTGGTATGGTTTGATTTGTCTGGTCTTGTCCAATCTGATTTGATCTGACGTTGATCTTGTCCAAATTTAATCTGATCTTGTATGATCTTTGATCTGGTCTGGTTGATCTTTGAACTGGTCTGGTATGTTTCGTCTGATCTGATCTGCTCCAACTTATCTTGATTCTTATCTCTTGCTTTGTATCTTCGAGTTGATATGTTACCGCCAAGTTGATCTGGCTCCTTTTGCGTCTATTGATCTGCTTTGCTCAGTTCTTCAGTTCTTCTTTCTTCTTCTCGACTGATCTGCTTTCTTCTTTAATTAAGATGTCAGAGAGAATATTCATTCCCCCTCAAACTGTTGCGTTTCTCTCCAAATTTTGGGTTGTGTGGTGTATTCTTGTGTTCTTCAAAATCTCTTTTATATGTAGATGAAATCCCATCGATCTTTTATTTTTCACAGTTCTTCATCTAGTCTCCAAGACTGGTGCGGGCTCGCATGCTCTTCGTAGCAACAGCGCTATCGCGCTTTGGGGGAGCTTTACTGAAGCGCTATCGCGCTTCCAAGGAGTGCTATCGCGCTTCTAAGGGGCGCTAGTAGCGCTATCGCGCTATTGAGGGGCGCTAGAAGCGCTATCCAGGGGCGCTACTTTCTTTTTCTGCTGAGCGACAATTTTCAAAAAATCACATCTAAAAATCTAGCCGTCGGATCAAGCTAAAATTTGGACAGAAGCTTTAAAACATCCTAAACGTTATTATGAACGATGAAGATTGGATATAGTGGTCTCTAACATCCTTAATAAATTTCTAAAGTTTGTTGTACTGTAATTCCTTTCTCAATTATTCTCAGTACTTGTCACCTGCAAATACAAATAAAAATATGCTATGGTATCCATATCTTATGTGGGTCCTCGATGGATTAGTCCTTTAGGAAACCAAACTTTGATTAATCTAACAGGTCGATCATTGAAAGTGTCCCATAAAGTTTGTATATTGTGTCGTGTGTGCTGATGATATGTATGTGAATGATAAATATGATATGCATTGTGTCGTTTGTGCATTGGATATGTCTGTATAGATTGATTGTACAAGTTAGGCCTCCAATATCTCTTTTGAACGGATCTATTTTTGAAATAGGGTGGTCTATGTTGTACCTTCATAGAGTCTTGTCTTGCTTGACCATATCCAGACCGAACTAGTCTTTTCTTGATCCAGCTTGAGTTAGAACTCTCTGGTTCCACATATCCCAATCCTCGATTGTAAAGAGTTTTTGGTTGAGATATAGGTGAACTAACATGATTATCAGGTTCTATATTTTCATATATCGTGCTGGACTTGACAAATTTCACATAATTTGAAGTGTTCTTGTCCAGACAGGATTGAGTACTTTTCTCAGTTGATCTGCAGTCTTTGTCATCAAAGCCGAGACCTGTCTTGTCTCCAAAAGACTTTTGTGACTCTTGCATTTCAGTCAACAAAACAGAGGACTTATTCCATGTGGTTACCAGTTCAGTAAGTTTTAAGTTTTTTGACTTTAACTACTGACATTCCACTAGTAGCTTATCATTTTCAGTCTTAAGCTTGGCAATATATGCTTCTAGACTGATTTTCTCAACTGATGTTTCCCAATTGGGTTCAGTTGAGCAGTCCGACAGATCATTTTTCTTGGCCTTAACTTCCTCAAATGCTAAGCACAGTCGTTGATACTCATTACTCATGTCATGTAATGCATTTGCTAAATCTTCTCGTGTAAATTCATCTGAGTTGAAATCAAATACTTGTTTACTGGAGAAGAGTTGATCTGATGATTGATTGCTGATATATGGTTGGTCACTTTTGGCCATAAGGAAGCTATCTTCATCTTTGTCATCAGAACTTGATGTGCTCACTGAACAACAAGATTCTTCAATAAAAACGATTGGTTTAGTTGAGCAACTTTCTTGTAAGTCAGATGGATGGATTGATTGACTTGTGCTCTCTTCATCATTTGATCTGGAACTATCTGAGCAGCAGGGTTCTTTGAGATCTTCAATTAGTGGACACTTGATCTGCTCAGCCTCCTCATTATTTTCAAATTTGATCAACTGTTGCCAAAGATTCTTAGCAGTGGAGCATGTCTCAATAGTTTTGGCAGTGCAGTTGTCCACGGTGGTGTACCAGAAGTTTTTAACAATCTCACTGAATGCAGCCATTTGAATATGTTCAGAGACAAGAAGGTACCTCGCTTTGATACCACTTGTTAGGATCGAAAATGTCTTTCTTAGTTATATGGAGTTCAGATGGGTTAGTAAATGAACTCTTGTCTTTCTCGTGTGTCTATGTTAAATAACCAACTTAAATTAGTGCGGAAGAGATTGATTAACAGATTGAACACAGATCAAATGACTTGGTCGAATTTGTGAAGTGAGTGAACATGTTGGGCAGAAGAGAAATAACACAATGACTTGTTTCTGGATGTTCGAAGCTCAATCTCCTACGTCACCCCTTCTTCCACCTCGGAAGGATTCACTCTCTTCTAGAAGACTTTGGTCTTTTACAAACAATTTGCACAGATCCGATCCAAGATTGGACTTACACCTCTGCCTATCTCGGAACTCATAGAAACTCAAGAACTCAGCCTCCTCAACTGATCCTTGTTACAAAGATAGTGTTTTGACAGACCACTCAACTGATCTGGTACAATCTTACAACTGAATAAACTCAGCACAAAATGATCCTCACTTGATCTGATATGACACTGAGTGTGTGCTTCAATTGCTCTGCTTCAACTGCTCTTGAAGCTTTTAACTTGATCGTGTATTCTTGTATTTATATCAATCTCAATATCTTGGCTCTCCTTCTTGTGTTTTTATTTTTGAGTATTTATAGCCTTCATAATATAGCTGTTAAGCTGCCGACAGGTGATCTGAATGAGCCGCCAATGTATCTCCTTAAATGACTCTCAAATCTTGACTTTCTGGTTCTTTGTTGGCAACGTTCAAATATTCATTTATTGCCTTTGTCTTTTAGCACAACGGCTCTTTGATCTTCTATAATCATTTGATCTTGCTTGATTGATCTGCTTACTTGATTGCTTTCCAGATGATGTTTCTTTGATCAGCTTTCTTGTGCATAGTTCTTCTTCTGCTTCTTCAGTAATTTCTCAAACACCGAAACTTAGATCTTGAATTCCTAAAATATTTTAATTCCCATCTATAAACACCCATGAGCAAGACATGCATTTGGATCAACCAGAAACCTTCAACTCTTGATCATTAATCTGTATCAGTTTTTCCGACCTGCAAGATGATGAATAATACTGATTTCGAAAATGCTAGTGGATCAGTGACATACCATCCCACTATGTGGGGAGACCATTTTCTTGTATATGGCGCTTATTTAGATATCACGGTATGTTTAATTTAATACAAATTTGCATTCCATTTTTTAGGTAGTGATTGACATAACTTTTAGAAATCACTTCTCAGATTTTTCCTTACCAAAATTTCATATGTGTGTCATAATATGAAAGAAGAGATTGTAAAACAAAGAGAAGAGGTGAGAAGTATGTTTGCGGCGGCGGATGAGTACTCTTTGAGCCAAAAATTAGATCTCATCGATGCAATCCAACGCCTCGGAGTGGGCTATCATTTTGAAGAAGAGATTGACGAGTCCTTACTCCACATTTACGAGCTGCTGGATTCTCGCGATGATGATCTTAATTCCAATCTTAGAGTCACTGCTCTTCGTTTTCGTCTACTTAGACAACATGGATATCGTGTCTCGTGTGGTATGTACTTAGGCTTCATTTTCTATATATATATATATATATATATATATATATATATATATATATGTTCTAGGAAAAATTGCAAATTTGGTTCTGTATGATTGTCACTTTGCGATTTTGGTCCTCTATATTTTCATATTTTAATTTTAGTCCTGTATGTTCCGATTTTTGGCAATTTCGGTCCTTTTTATTCAAAAAGGCTTACGTGGCACTGTACACGTCAGCTCCACATCAGCACTGAATTGGTTTCACGTCAGCGCAACGTCGAAAAAAAGACTAAAATTTCAAAAAAAAAAAAAATTAAGATAACAGACTAAAACTGAAATTTGAAAATATAAAGGACTGAAATCGCAAAGTGACAAACATACATGACCAAAAAAATAATTTTTCCTATGTTCTTAACATGCATCACAGTCGAACATTTTTTGGTTGTTAATTTCTATGTTGCATCAGCAGATGTATTCAAACAATTCATGGATGCCGATGGAAAATTCGAAAGATTGTTGATTATCGACCCTCATGGTTTGTTAAGCTTGTATGAGGCTGCACATTTTGGTATGCATGAAGAGGAAATTCTAGACGAGGCGCTAGAGTTTTGCACCAAGAACCTCGAATCCATCCTTCTCCACACCAACAATTCTCTACTTTCCACACAAATTGAAGAAGCCTTAAACTCGCCAATCCACAAAAGTTTGATAATCTGTAAAGCAAAGAAGTTCATGTCTACGTATCAAAATGAAGAATCACACGATAAGATACTGCTAAAGTTTGCGAAAATGAATTTCAACCTTTGGCAGAAGATGGCTCAGAAAGAAATAAGTGATGCTACAAATTATATCTGCTCGAACCTTATAATATTCACACACTACTTAATTATTTGAACCATTAATTCTGCATATATATATATATGTGACTATTAATGTCTATGTGTAGGTGGTGGAAGGATTTAGATGCCAAAAATAAGTGGCCATTTGACAGAGATAGAGTGGTAGAATGCTACTTCTGCATTAGGAATCTATTATGAGCCCCAATACAGGCTTCCGAGAAATTTTTTGTCCAAAGTCATTTCCATGACTTCTGTTATCGACGACATTTATGAAGTACCAAGAACATTGAACGAAATTCAAAGTTTTACAGATGCAATCCAAAGGTATACATGCACAGTAACATTCATGCATGTATTATCTAGCTAGTGTGCACTGCATTCATGAGATGCACACCATACTTAATTTAGGTGATAGTGATATTTTAATGGCAGGTGGGATATCAACGCCTCAAATGAACTAACTCCATACATGAGACAATGTTACAAAGCCCTATTGGATGTTTATGCTGAAATGGAACTTGAATTGGGAAAAACAAGTTCATTATACCGGGTGAATTATGCGAAAGAAGAAGTAATATTTGATGATATATGGCCAGATATGTAATTCATTGACGGGCATGATTTGTTTATCTGTTAATGTTGTTTTTTTATTTTTATTTTTATTTTTTGCAGATGAAAAAGTTAGTGAGAGCATATTTTGAAGAGGCCAAAGGGCTCTATTCTAACCATATTCCAAAAATGGAGGAGTATATGAATCCGGCGCTTGTAACTGCGGGTTATATGATGTTGACCACAACTTCCTTGGTTGGTATGGGAAATATAGTTTCCAAGGAAGATTTTGAGTGGATAACAAGTGAGCCATTACTCATTCTAGCCTCATCCACAATTTCCAGACTAAAAGATGATATGGCAGGACATGGGGTAAATTATTTTTATTCATAATTAATTATTTTATGAAAATCATTAATAGTACTATTTGATATATTATACAAGTTTTTTAAAGAGGAACCTCATATAAATACCTGGAATAAAGGTTAATTACATATACTATCCATATGAAATCACGAGATTACCTGATGTCTATGAATATTATTAACTACTTGCATTTTCATATTTTGAGTACATAGAGATGTTTGTATTCAAGATTTGAAAGCATATGAAGTTAATATTAAAAGCTAACAATCAGGAAGAAGACGATGTGTACTGTCAAACATTCTTTATTCAATACTTATTTTATCTCCTTACGTTACAATCTGAAGTCTCCAAGATATATAGAAGATTTCTGCATCTAAAGGATAAGATAACAACCTAATCTTTATTTTAAATGTAAAAGGATAAACTTGAACTAAAGATAATTATCATAACAGACTTATCAACACTCCCCCTCAAGCTGGAGTGTACAAATTGTACAATCCTAGCTTGTCTACAAATTTTTGAAACAGAGTTCTGCATAGGCCTTTTGTCAGAATGTCAGCTGTTTGCTCAGATGCAGGGACATAGGTTATGCTGATTATTCCTTCGTCGATCTTTTCTTTAATAAAATGTCAATCGACTTCAACATGTTTAGTTCGATCGTGGTGGACTGGATTGTGAGTGATATCTATTGCAGCCTTATTATCACACCGTAGTTTCAGTGGTGTCGCTATGTTCATTTTCAGCTCTTCAAGCACCATTTTCAACCATAGGGCTTCACAAACACCATGAGCTACTGACCTCAACTCTGCTTCAGCACTACTTCGAGCTACTACTGGTTGTTTTTTGCTCTTCCATGTCACCAGATTTCCCCAAACAAAGGAACAATATCCTGATGTAGACCTCCTATCACTTGCAGATCCTACCCAGTCAGCATCGGTAAAGATTTTAACGTTTCTTGATTCCGTTTTTTTGAAAAATAGACCCTTTCCTGGCGTCCCCTTCAGATATCTTAGGATTCGATAAACAGCTGTCATGTGTTCTTCCAATGGAGCATGCATAAACTGGCTTACACAACTCACGGGAAAGGCTATATCAGGTCTAGTATGAGACAGATAAATCAGTTTACCAACTAGACGTTGATATCTTCCTTTCTCAACCGGATTATTACTCATTGTTTCCCCCAATTTCAGATTAGGATCCATTGGTGTATCAACCGGTTTACATCCTAGCATTTCTGTCTCCTTTAAAAGGTCCAGCACATACTTACGTTGAGAAACTGAAATTCCAGATTTGTTCCTTGCCACTTCCATGCCAAGAAAGTACCTCAATCTTCCTAGGTCCTTCATTTCAAACTCGGTGGCAAGCTTCCTTTTCAGTCTCTCTATTTCTTCTTGATCATCACCTGTAAGGACAATATCATCCACGTAGACAATAAGAAGAGTTTTTTTTTCCATTCTTATGTTTATAGAACAATGTATGATTAGTATTGGTCTGGTGATATTCAAGTTTTAAGATAGCCTTAGTAAATCTGTCAAACCAAGCTCGTGGAGATTGTTTCAATCCGTACAATGACTTCTTCAACCTGCATACGTTACCCTTCTTGCCTTCCTCATCAAAACCTGGTGGCAACTCCATATATACCTCCTCCTCAAGATCTCCATTTAAAAATGCATTCTTCACATCCAACTGGTAAAGTGGCCAATCTAGATTTGCTGCTAAGGACAATAACACTCTTACTGTATTAATCTTGGCCACTGGTGCAAAAGTTTCTAGATAATACACTCCATACGTTTGTGTATATCCCTTTACAACCAATCTTGCTTTGTATCGTTCAATTGAACCATCAGCTCTATATTTGATAGTAAATACCCACTTACATCCAACAGGTACTTTTTCCTCGGGTTTATGAACAATTTCCCATGTTTCATTTGTTTCAAGTGCCTGCATCTCTTCTAGGACAGCCTTTCTCCATTTTGGATCAATCCAAGCTTCCTGTATTGTAGTTAGGATTTGAGTACCTGATAGGTTTGAGATTAGTGTCTTAACAGAATCTGATAGATGGACATATGCCACGAACTTGGCCACTGGATGTTGTGTACAAGACCTGGTCCCCTTTCGTAATGCAATTGGCACATCAAGGTCCTGAGAAGAATTGTTCTGCAGCATATCTATATCATCCAGTGACTCAGAATCCAAGTTGGAGAACTGGGTGTCAAGGGGTAATGGTTCTATTTCCTTGTTTGGATGCTTCTTTCGTGAGAAATGTTTAGGAAACGACTGCACCATGTCTCCCCCTGCCGTTGACTGTCTAAGAGTAGGAGTTTTAGTAACATCAAGCTGAGAATCATGCTGGTGCAGAATAGGACTACTAGGATTTAAGGCAGAATTATTTTCAGAAGGTGAATTTGAAGAGGGGAGAGATAACTGATATTCCCAAACTTCGGGAAGGACTGGGCTCGGAAGAGGAAAGGGGAGGTTCTCCCCCTGACCATGAGAAGTTGATGATTGCTTTTGGAAGAAAGGTTCTGACTCGAAGAAGGTGACATCCCTTGATATAAATTATTTTTTCTTGGCATTAGAATAACACCTATACCCTTTTTGAGTTGAAGAGTAACCCAAAAAAATGCATTTATGGGACCGAGGATCCAATTTACCACAACCTTGATCATGAACATGGACAAACGCAGAACACCCAAAGATTTTAAGCTCTAAGTTCGAAAAACTCCTATTGTCAGGAAAGGATTGACGAAGGCAATTTAGAGGTGATTGAAAGTTGAGTACACGGGATGGCATCCGATTTATCAAATAACATGCTGTCAAAATTGCATCCCCCCAGAAACACTTGGGAACGTTGGAAGTGAACAAAAGAGAACGTGCTACTTCTAAAAGATGTCGATTTTTTCGTTCTGAAATCCCGTTTTGTTGTGGTGTATGAACACAAGAACTTTGATGAATGAGGCCATTATCGAGCAAAAAACCATTTAGCATAGAGTTAAAAAATTCTGTGCCATTATCAGTACGTAGGATTTGAATGTTGGCATTGAATTGTGTTTTTATCATGGAATAAAAATGACGAAACACTTGGCCGGCCTCTGATTTATCTTTCAAAAGATACACCCAACTGACACGAGTATGATCATCCATAAATGTGACAAACCAACGATGATTAGAAGTAGTAGACACGCGAGAGGGCCCCCAAATATTACTATGAACTAAAGCGAATGGTTTAGAGGGCTGATATGGATGGGGAGGGAAGGGAACACGAGTATGTTTCGATAATTGACAAATTTCACATTGAAAAAAATCATTATTTCGAAACAAAGAAGGAAATAAACGTCTCAAATACAAGAAACTTGGATGACCTAGCCTACAATGTAAGAGCATTATTTGATGTTTGCGAGAAAGGGAAGAAGGTCCAGCTGCTGTTTGCACAAAATTACTCACGAAAGATGCATCCTGAAAGTAATAGAGCCCAGATTTTGCCTCAGCACTGCCAATCCTCTTCCCCGAAATCCGGTCCTGAAAAATACAAATAGATGGGGTAAAATAAACAGAACAATCCAAATCTGCTGTGAGTTTGCTGATAGACAGTAGATTGCATGATAAATTTGGCACATGTAAAACATCAGTGAGAATGATTGAAGAATTAAGTGAAACAGTGCCCACACCAGCTATAACAATGTAAGAACCATATGCAATTTTAACTCTTTTTTCATCCGTACTAGGAAGATAGTTGGAAAATAGATTCTTATTTGACGACATGTGATCCGAAGCCCCTGAATCAATTATCCAAATCTCACCTTTTGTAGTTAGATCACTGAGAGCAGTGAAAGTGGTACCTTTGGCAACCAGATTTGAAGAAGTGGCTGCAGTGTTTGAGAGAAGTTTGCAAAATTGGTCAATTTGTGCCTTGGAAAAAATTGCATCTGACTTAGTTGTGTCGCCTTCCAGGGTGGCAGCTGCTTTAAACCCCTTTTTTCACGATTTTTAAACTTGTTGGGAACCCAGTTTGGGGGTTTCCCGTGGATTTTCCAGCAGGTATCAACCGTGTGATATGGTCTTTGACAGCGCGCACACCAAGGTTTACCATCCTTCATTCGAGGGTCATCGTGTTCTGCTGGAGTGCGAGCCACAAGGGCTGTATTTTCTGGACCAGGTAAGACATCAAGAAGCATTACCCTCTTTCGACTTTCTTCCCTTCGAATTTCTGCAAAAATTTGGTCTATGGATGGCAGTGGTTTCAGACCAAGGATTTTGCCACGAACCTCATCCAGTTCTCGAGTAAGACCTGCTAAAAAATCATAAATACGTTCTTTATCCAACATCTTGCGATATATAACCCCATCATCTGGATTCTTCCATTCACAAATGGTGAACAAGTCTAATTCTTGCCAGAGTCTCTTGAGGGTACTGAAATATTGTGTGACAGTATTATCCCCTTGTTTCAAATTCCGTATTTGATTACGGAGTTCAAACACCTGAGAAGAGTCTTCAAGGTCGGAGTATGCCAAAGTGACAGCATCCCATATATCCTTAGCTGTGAGATGGAAGAGATAAGTGTCACCAATTCCTTCTTCCATTGAATTAAGTAGCCATGCCATGACCATGGAATTTTGAACATCCCAATTTTGATAAGTGGGATCAGCAGACCATGGTTGGGGAATCGAACCATCGAGATAACCAAATTTCCCTTTTCCTCGAATCACCAGTTGGACGGACCGAGCCCATTGAAGGAAGTTTTTGCCGTTTAATTTGTGATTCGTGATTTGAAGAGATGTGGGTTCAAACGTAGCAATGAGATTTGGTGGAAGGCCTTTTGAAGAATCCTCAGAATCTGATTTCCCACTTACTCCGAAAAAGGCCATCTTGACCATTGTTGTTTCTTAACTGATTGTAGCTTTTAATAGCTCTCTAATACCATAAAAGCTAACAATCAGGAAGAAGACGATGTGTACTGTCAAACATTCTTTATTCAATACTTATTTTATCTCCTTACGTTACAATCTAAAGTCTCCAAGATATATAGAAAATTTATGCATCTAAAAGATAGGATAACAACCTAATCTTTATTTTAAATGTAAAAGGATAAACTTGAACTAAAGATAATTATCATAACAAACTTATCAACAAATATATAGATCAATCTTTTTCACAAGGAATGGTGCATGTAATGAACTCATCATACCGATCCATATATAACTCAATATATATATCTACTAGTTATTATATATACAGAGTTCTTATTCATCGATTTCTGCAGTTTGAAGAAAAATTTGCCACGGTGGATTGTTACATGAAAGAAAATGGTTGTTCCAAGGATGAGGCATTCAATGAATTGGAGAAAAGAGTATGGAGTGCGTGGAAGGATGTAAATCAAGAATGCCTTGGACCAATGACCCCAGCTCCCATGCCTGCGCTCGTGCAAATTGTAAATGCCGTAAGGGTTATACATCTTGTTTATAATAGAGAAGGGGATTCATACACAAATTCCAAAACTAAGTTCAAAGACTTGATTGAATCACTGCTCATTGAGCCTATATTGATTTAATTCAAGATCAATCAGGAAATATATATGTAGACAAAAGAAGTTTGCTTTCTTTGTATTCATGTCATGTATGCATGTGAAATAAATCGAGTGATTAATTATTCAATGATATTATATATTTTCTATAGATTGTTTAATTTGTTTCCTTTGACTTGGTTTTTTCAGCACCGACTAAATCGGACATTGAGGAAAAATAAATGGTGAAATTACAAAAGTATTCATCTACTTTATTTGAAATTTTTTTTTCCAAAATATATTAAGGATAATTATGTAATTTCAAACGCGATCTGTAATCCTCCATGTACATGTAGATCACCCTTTTACTAAACATTGGTTCCAATTAACAAGTCAATTCCGAAAATATCTTCAATAAAAATGTATCTTTTTTATTTTATTTAAATAAGGTATATTTTGATTTATATAAACTTTTCATTTTAAATAAAAGAACTTGAACCAATTTTTAATAACAGATCTCATTTAATAACTCTCTATTGTCATGAAAAATGGGATAAACGGGAAACATGGCTAAAGTCTAAAACTCAACTCTTAAATGTCCGGTAGAAAAAGTCAATTGTATGATTCTTCTCTTTCTTTTCTTTTCTTTTCTTTTCTTTTCTTTTTCTTTTTCTTTTTTTTCAAATTTTAAATCAGCTTATATAAAGAAACCCGACCCGTCCATCATCACCTCCCAACTAGGGCCGGGTACGGTACGGTATATCGTACCGAACTACGATATCGTATACCATACCGTATCGGTATGAAGAAATTCATACCGGTACCATATCGAAAATTTGGTATACCGAATTTTCGGTATGGAGATATTTTATACCGGATACCGTGCAGGAAATTAAAAAAATTTCGGTATACCGAAAAAAAACTCGGTATACCGAAACCGAGTTTTTTTTCGGTATACCGTGAAAAATTTTTTAAAAAAAATTCGGTATATTCGGTATACCGAAATAAAAAATTTTATATATCGATACCGATACAAAAAATTTCGGTACAGTATCATACCGTACCGAAATTTTCGGTATACCGATTTTTCGGTATATTCGGTAAATTTTTCGGTGCGATATTACGGTATTTTCGGCATTCGATATTTTTTCCCAACCCTACTCCCACAAACATTTTGGTCCTGCTATCGATCCATTCATGATCCGACTAACTTAGCCTTTTTTGGGTAAAAATTTAGCATCTTTTTTAACACTTACAAGTTCATGATCCGACTAACTTAAAAGTGCGAAAAAAATTTCATATTATATGTGAAATAAATGCATTGATTAATTATTCAAGTATGTTATATGTAGGTCATTCCGATTTAAATATATATTAAATGATAAAACATGATTAAAAGATCATTAAAACATGATTAAAAGATCATTAATTAAGTAAAGCAAAACAATCAAACATTCAAGAGTTTGGAACCATTGAAGTGAGTTTGGACCATCCGAACATAGATTTGAATTTCCGAAGTTGCACGGCCAGTCAAATCACTTGAGTGTCAAAAAAACATCGATACATAGCGCCAAGAGCAGTTTCCGTGGTTATCTTCCTAGATGGCAGATGATGGATGAAGGTGTATGATCTATGAGCCATGGTTTAGTTGGAGATGTAGGAAGCATGTACATTTGGTAATGTTGTAATGTTAATTCTCTTGGTTATGTTTTCTGGGACCGGAGCTTAGAATTTTAGACAGTAGACATAGATACGTAAGTATTCTCCGGAATATATTGGCTGAATATATATTTTTTTGGACACCTCATTGAACGAGATTAGTCTTAGGTTAGACGGACCAAGTGGGAGTGAACGTTGAGCCAACAACGTCAGTGTGAACAAAAATTGGTACCTAGTTTTGTTGTATTTTGATTTGACACTTCAGTTCGATCTAGTTGTATAAGATTTGACTTTAGTATCGTTACTGTTTCGATGAGATTATTTATGTCCTTAAACTTTCAGTTGTTTTCACTATTTATTTTTTTAATTAAGTTATTGTGCTGCCATTTAGATTAAGTAGTAGGTAATCTGGTATTCCTTTTAAGTTGTATTTGGATATATGCATTTGGGTTTGAAATAGAATTTGAAATTAAAGTTATATGCAGAAAAGAACCTAGGGGCTCCAATATATTATATATACTCTTTCATCAAATTTAATATAAATTTTTTTCCCAATATTGGAATGAAATGCTTGCATGTATAAAAATGAAGCAATAGATATGTACCTTTAGGCTTTATCGAGAACTCAAAATTGCCAATTTGAGCTAAAAAAAAGTTAAAAACCAACAAATGGATGCGCTGAAATTAGGTGAGATAAAGTTCACGTCAGAACCGTGAACCATGTACTCTTGACATTTTACGACCTTTTTGCAGCCAACGGTGTCTTAAAATGTGTACGATAGCCCAAGCAAAAACAGACGGTGTCCATTACTTAACTAGACCAGATGCACCAAATCCAGTTGATCGATCGGACCAGAAGACTATCACATCGGTGAATTCATTTCACCTCCTAGAACATGTGAAAGGGTGGCGCGACTGAAAAGCCTAGCGACTAACTCCAAACGGAAATATCCACCTAGTAGCACTAAACAAAGATATGTACTTGTACCCCATCAACATTCAGAGAAGAAAATGGTAATAAACGCAGAGTAAACGATTTTCCCAATTCTTGGTACATGGAATCTAGTCATGCGATAGTTCTCGTGTACTGAAATCAGATATGCAAATATAGCAACTTCCCGGAAACAAGCATGAAAACTTTGGATCAGCATCCTCGTCTGAATCATATATGAAAATATCAAATTCACATCTCAACAAAACCGCAAACAGCATTACATTAAAGCCTCTTGAACTTGAAGTATTTAACTTATCCAGGATATACACCATCTCAGAAGACCAAACAGCATAGAAAACTCAGGTGTAACTTATGGAGGTGATGTCCAAGAGATCTCTCAACATCTTCGAGTGCAATATGCTACGAATTATCCAACACTAAAAAATTTATAAAAACATATCCAGTTCTTCAAACCTTAAAACAAACAAAGTAAATACGCATGGGAACATCGCATTGTTGTTAGGGTAACAATACATGAGCTTGACAATCTGAAAGATCAGATTTCGAATAATAGTAAATAGTTTCCACATATCTTGCAATCTCCAAGAACGTCGTTTTTTGCAGCATAAACATACGATCCATTGTTAGATCACGGATGAGAAAATAAATAATGGTCGTAAACTGTTTCAGCATGCAAAAAAACCAGAATCAAATCGATTGGATCATCAATGCAATCAAGAATTCCAATTCTGGTTCAACCGTCACTCCCTCAAACTAGTGACAAAGTCTGTCAAAATGCATTAACCGGTTGTCGCCTTCATCTGGTACTTTCGAGCCGAACCAATTTGTCTCGATCAAAGAACCTGGCAGGCCAGTGACACCGGTAGGTGTGCAGAAGCAATTGCAATTTCTTATAATCGTTATTCAAAGTGAAAAGATAGAAGAGAGCTGTACAAAAACCAAAAGGAGATTATGTCTAAGATATGGGATGTGAATGGAACACCGGACGACATAGCACCAAGTAATTTAGATAGAAGGTTTGCGTGAATTATTTTCATGCCTAGGTCCTTCTGTAACAGTAATTCGTGTATACAGAAACATAGAGTATCAAATGATGAATCATCATTAAGAGAGGGCATTAAAAAACAAAAAAAAAATAGATACGAAATAACAACATAATGACAAGAGTGCAGAAATATGTACCTCTTTCAGTAGCAGACAAAGACCAAACTTGATGTAGAGTATGAGTTTTAGTCCGGCGGTTCCATCGGTTTTCTATGAGGCTTTGGAGCTAAGTCGTGTTAAAAGAAACAGATTGCCAAAGAAAATGAGAAAAGAGTCAATTTCGTTTAAAAAATCCAACTGTTGACAACATGAAAGAATTCAGGTAATGGAATTACTAAGGTAGCAATGCTGCAGAAAAGCATTGTGGCCTAAGACTGAATGACCGAGATACTGAGCATCATATGTCCTCCATATATTTTCATTTAACAAAAATTCGTCAATGGTGCAAAAATTCCTAATCATCACCGGCTCTTTTAAATATACATACCATTGGGATTTCCTTGTTCGTAAAAGCTTCTCAAAAGATTGATAGCTTCTAATGCCATTACACCTCCTGTGCATTTAAATTCCTTCCTTTTTGAGCCTCCGTCACTGTCAAAAAAAAATTAAAAAAGAAAGAAAAACAAGACAAGGAAGCATCTACTCATACATTTTTACCAACCGTAAGAGAAACAAAACATGATAACAAAGGCAAAAATTATTCAAACAAGTGTGTTCAGTTATGGAAGCCTAACCTGGATTCATGGTGTGAAATGTGAATGTAGTAAAAATCAAGTATAGCACAAAAAAGTAAAAACTACACTTCTCACAAAGAATTATTATCCCCAGAAATTACAAGTTTAATAAAGCATCACGAGCAGTGTTATAAAGCAGCACGAGCAGTGTTAATAAAGCAGCACGAGCAGTGTAATAAATTTAAAAATATTAATAAAACTTTTTTAAAAAAAATTATGCATATTTTGTTGAAATATATGCACATAAAAAAAATTATGCACATTAATAAGAATGGTTGAAATAATATTAATTCAAACTTTGAACAAATTTATGTATACTTTCACTTTGACTAATATTAGATATTATAAAATATTTTATACATTTTTATAATTATAATTATAATTAATTAAAATATTTACATAAAAAAACCTTCTAGGCACTAGGTAGCTACTTAGGCGCCCAGGTGTTAGACAACACATGGCCGCCTGCCTACCGCCAAGCGTTTTTAGAAGCTTTAGCACAAATAGAATTACCATAAATTTGTTTTAGCAGTAAATGTCTTTACTAATACTGTATTATTATTATATTTTGAAGCCATAAATCCCTGAAGCAATAATCATCTAGCACATCAAAATAAATGAAGATAAGTAGTGTACTCCAATAACCAAAATACAGCTCAGGCACACATAACAAAAGGAGACGTAAAGGTTGACGTGTATGATTCAGCCATTCACTAAATACAACAAATAATCATACAAAGTCACTTCGAAAATAAAATCTTGATATGATTTTATAAACTAAAGCTTTCCCGAAACGAGCCGTGATTTTGAAAAAGATTACATATCAGATTCAAACCTTGTATGTTTTCCAGAGCTGTAAGTGTGCAAGGACAATATCGATCCACAACCTCCAAACTTATCATTTGCACACCCATAGAATACCTCTTTAATACCTGATTGACAATCATGTGATGACAACCAAAAGTGAGCACAATTAAAAGCAACAAGAAAAATGGAAAAGTATTTGTTTTGCCATACCAATGATAGATAAAGCTGCTGCACACATTATGCATGGCTCACATGTAACATAAAGGGTGCACTGTGAAAATTTCAAAGAAATTTCTCCCCTCGTTAGTCCACTTTTCTGCCACTGCTCAAGCAGCTTATCAATTGCTTCCATCTCAGCATGCCTAGTGGCCTGTAGATAACAAGTGATAATGATCATACGAATATTACAGGAAGGACAAATACGAGCCAAGTAAAATTGAGCAAGTACAAATTCAAGAGAGATGATATTATCCCAAATATGAGATCATACATTTCTAGTCTCAGTAGGCCGATTCCTCCCTGAGGCAATGACAGTCTGATCTTCAACAATAACACAACTGATTAAATGACAAAGGAATTTTAATGAGGATGACACGAAAACTTGGTAATCCATTTTCTGCATCAAAAGAAAAGTCCCAATCTTATCAAACTATTCCTATTGTAAAAGGCACAATGGGGACTTGTATCATGGATATTATAAAGAATCACGTCAGAAAATTGTTTTTCCCCCTTGAATTTTTTATCTGCATATTCAACTAATAATTAAGTTACAATCATTACTGGTATTTGCTTTCCCATATGAAATATGAGGGTATTTTTTTTTTTTTAAAAAAAAAATCGTTTAAAAGGAGAACAACAAAAGAAGCTTACCCCACTGGTACTTCAAGATTGTCCAAGGCAAGCTTAGCCTGGTAAGGGAGAGGTGAGAATAATCATAATCATGCATGTCAATATACTCTGGGCAATAGTTCAATAATTTCCATACCCAAAGTACTCAAGTACATCAGTAAAATGAAAAGAATTGACATCGAGCTACGGTTCTACCGAAGTGCTAAGCATTCGTGATCAGCATTAGTATTGACTCATTCACTGATCTTTGGTTTGACTTAATCTACTCAGATAAAAAAAATCGGAACTTTAAATTACAATTGCATCAACATCATAAAAAGCCTCTAGAACCACATACACACACAAAAATGAGGCGTTTTTGGATAACTGAACACCTGCCTGTTGTAGAGCAAGCTTCATAAACATAACATCATCAGGCATTGCTTCCTCCAATGAAGACGACATCTGTATCTTGTTAAAGAAATAAGAAAGACATAAGTAGAGACATCAAAATTAAAGCTCACACTCCAGAATTTGAATCTTGTTTAAAAATTGAACTTCTCATAGGCATTTCCACAAACATGCATAAAGCTACCCACCATTGCGTCATGTGTATAGGTTATGGTTAACAGAGAGATGAATCTATCACTGTAATGTTGGGTTTGAATAGTCAAATGGTAGGTGGCAATTGGTGGCAGTAAGTATTGGAAAATGAGACAACACTCATTACACTTGTGCGTACAAAAATGAAGGAAAATTCAAACATTTATTACCGAGAGATTGCACCTATAAATAGGTGCATTCTCTTGGAATGAAAAGCATCCCATTCTCAAGTTCTCTTATCTGATTCTTGAGTGTTCTTCATCTCCCTTGTTTATTTCTATATGAGATAGGTTTTTTCTTCTGTATAAAAGAGTGTGTCTCTTTTTGGAAACACAGAGAGAGGTTGTAATTCTCCAAATATTATAGTGGAATCTTTTGGTCTTGCCCGTGGTTTTTACCCTAATAATTTTAGGGGTTTTCCACGTAAATCTTGGTGTCTATTTAGTCTTCAATTTCCATAGTTTCTATCTCGTAATGCCGCACCTGGAACCAACAAGTGGTATCAAAGCCTTGGCATAAAATTTCTTAAAATTCTGAGTATGCTCTGTGGTTGCAGCTTTGACTGATCTTCCACATCAGAAAAGATTTTTTGAAGATTTTATAAGGCAGGATTCTTGTAGTCAAGATGACGGCAAAATACGAGATAGAAAAGTTCAACGGAAGCAATTTTTTGCTGTGGAAATTGAAGGTGCAAGCAATTCTAACAAAGGAGCGTTGCTTGACAGCTATTGGAGATAGACCGGCGGATGTCACGGACGATCAAAAGTGGAACGAGATGAATCACAATGTTGTTGCCAATTTGCACTTGGCTATAGCGAATGAAGTTTTGTCAAGTATCTCTGAAATAAAAAGCGCAAAAGTTATTTGGCATACTCTGACAAAATTGTACGAGGTCAAGTCACTACACAACAAAATTTTCCTAAAGAGAAAGCTTTATACTCTTCGGATGGCGGAATCCTCATCGATGACCGACCATATCAATACACTGAATACTCTATTTTCCCGGCTCACGTCTATGGGGCATAAAATAGAGGAAAAAGAACGTGCGGAGCTTCTACTTCAAAGTCTACCAGATTCATACGATCAGCTCATCATCAATGTTACCAACAATGTTCTTTCGGATAATTTAAATTTTGACGACGTCTTAACTGCGGTTCTTGGAGAAGAGAGTCGTCGAAGGAACAAGGAAGATAGGTTGGCAACGTCGAAGCAAGCAGAGGCTTTACCGATGACGAGAGAAAGATTGACGGAGCGTGACTCCAGTGGGAGCCACAGATATGGTAGATCCAAGTCAAGAAGTAAGAAGAAGAATATTTACTACTTTAAATGTGGCGGTAAAGGGCACTTCAAGAGAGAGTGTACGAAGAGCATCGATAAGGGATCTGAAGGAAATGTGGCCAGTACTTCAGGCGGTGGTGAAATATTATTCAGCGAAGCAGCAACAGTTGCGGAAGGCAGACACAAATTTTGTGATGCATGGATTATGGATTCAGGAGCGACATGGCATATGACGTCAAGGAGAGAATGGTTCGACCAGTATGAACCAGTCTCAGGAGGATCTGTATTCATGGGAAATGATCATGCCTTGGAAATCGCTGGGGTCGGTACCATCAAAATTAAAATGTTTGATGGCACTATTCGCACCATACAGGAGGTACGACATGTGAAGGGTCTGACAAAAAATCTTTTGTCTTTGGGGCAATTGGATGATATTGGGTGCAAAACTCGTATTGAGAAAGGTATCATAAAAATTGTGAAAGGCGCGCTTGTGGTTATGAAGGCGGAAAAGGTTGCTGCAAATCTGTATGTATTATTGGAGAAAACACACAAAGAGGCGGAACTAGCTGTTGCATCAATTGGTTCGGGAGAAGAATCAACAGTGTTGTGGCATAGAAATCTTGGACATATGTCAGAACGAGGAATGAAGATTCTCTCTGAACGGAAGCTGTTGCCAGGGCTTACAAAAGTGACTCTACCCTTTTGTGAGCATTGTGTTACCAGTAAACAACACAGATTGAAGTTTGGCACGTCTACTGCCAAGAGCAAAGGAATATTGGAGCTGATTCATTCTGATGTTTGGCAAGCACCGATGGTATCCCTAGGAGGAGCGAGATACTTTGTCTCGTTTATTGATGATTTCTCTAGGAGATGTTGGGTGTATCCAATCAAGAAGAAGTCAGATGTTTTCGAAGTTTTCAAAGCGCGGGTTGAACTTGATTCTGACAAGAAAATCAAGTGTTTGAGGACTGACAATGGAGGAGAATATACCAGTGATGAGTTTGATGCATTTTGTCAGCATGAGGGCATCAAAAGACAGTTCACGACGGCTTACACGCCTCAACAGAATGGAGTGGCAGAGCGGATGAACAGAACTTTGTTGGACAGAACAAGGTCCATGTTGAGTACTGCGGGTCTACCAAAGTCATTTTGGGCAGAAGCAGTTAAAACCGCTTCTTACATCATCAATCGTTCTCCTTCAATGGCGATTGATTTGAAGACTCCGATGGAGGTGTGGACTGGCAAGCCAGCTGATTATTTTCGATTACATACATTTGGAAGTCTGGTGTACGTGTTGTACAATGAACAAGAAAGATCAAAGTTGGATTCCAAATCCAGAAAGTGCATCTTCTTGGGCTATGCTGATGGAGTAAAGGGGTTTCGCTTGTGGGATCCTACTGTCCACAAGCTTATCATCAGCAGAGATGTTATCTTTGAGGAAGATAAAGTGAAGGGAGACAAAGGCACACTGAATTCAGAAACTACTATCATTCAGGTGGAAAGTAAGACAGACAAAGATCAAGTTTCTTGTGAAGCAGTACCAGAGCACGAGGAACAAGAACCAGTTGAGTCAGAGGTTTCCAAAGTGAGGCAGTCAACTCGAGAGAGAAGACCTGTAACACCCGGAAATTTTTAATACGTGAATTCGCATGCATAATTAGGGAAATTAATTATTTAAAAATTTATATTTGGGTTAAATGACATTTATGTGAATTATATGCATGATTAAAATTTATTTTTAGCATTTAACCCATAATTATTGTATTTTTAGATTTTTTTTAAGAATTTTATTGAGTGGATTGCGTAGACGGGACCGTGGACGGACGAGATGCCAAAATATTTAGCCAAAAATATTTTATGAGTTTTTGAGCCTTAAAATATTATTTTAAGGTATTGTGTCAAGAAAATTTTAGTATTTAATTATATATTAATTTAAGAATTGATTTTTGGCCAAAATAAGTCATTTTAAGGACTTTTATTAATATTTAAAAATTCCCTAATTTGATATTTCGGGATTTAATATTTTTCCATCAGATTATTATTATTTATGTAGGGTTTTAAATATTTAATTAGACATGATTTTATTCCTAAATTAATATCCTATTTATTTTATTTTATTTAATTTATTTAAAACCTAAAACCTACCCTACCAATTTAAACCCATCAGCCGACTTCACCCATCCCCTTCACTCCCATTCTCTCGTTCCAGTAGGTTTCAAGCCCCCATAGCCGATCCAACCAAGCTCCACCTTTGAAGGTTTTTGGTCCGTTCGTCGTCCCGGAGTCCCGTAAACGCATCAATCGTTGTCCAATAATTATCAAAGGCATGTTTAATTCCTTCCTTTAACACCATATAAGCTATTTATTTTTGTTCATGTCAGATTTTTCATTGAGATGTTTGGGTTATGTTCGAAAATGGTATCAGAGCCGACCTCTCTTAGTACGGTATGGTTCGGGGACGAACCAAGCGGAAGCTAGTGGGCATGTGACGCCCGGGGCTGAGGAGGCAGGGAGTGATCGCCGGTGCCAAGAGGTTGCACGGACAATGAGCGGCTCCTGGTAGGCTTCTAGGCGGAGGGAGACATGAATGAACCGATCCCGTGCCGGAATGAGAGGGGATTCTGAGACTGTGTAGGTATGGGACTACATAGTTGAGGAGGGCTTAAAAAGATTTCATATGTACTGCTCATATCAAGAAGGTGCATCTTCTTTTCGGAAGCTCATCACATAAGAACTCCAAAGTTAAGCGTGCTTGACTTGGGGCAATTATAGGATGGGTGACCCCCTGGAAAGTTTCTCAGGGTGCGTGTGAGTGAGGACATAAGCACGCTGAAAAGACCCGTCTTGATACAGTGGGTCGTTACAAATGGTATCAGAGCCAGGTTCCTTGGAGGGTGTCCATCTGCCACGTGAAGCTCAGAAATCCTGCTACTGGTCTGTAAGTTTTAAATGTTTTAATAAGATTAAGAAGGAGCATATGTATTAATTTTAAGTATTTCATGTTCAGTAAGACTTTTGAAACCCTTAGTTATGCATTGCGATTTACTTAAAGAAATATGTGATGGTACAGAATGCCTCCCAGACAGATGAATAGACGCGGAGGACCTCCACCTCCACCTCCGCAGAACCCTCTCTCAGCATTGGAGCAGGCCAATGCTAACATGATGGCAGTGATCACTGCTTTGTTAGAGCAGCAAGCTACTCGTCCTAGGCTCACACACGATGAGGATGTAGCTGAGCGGTTCCAGAAGAAGGGACCAAAGGAGTTTATAGGCACCACTGATCCGCTCATTGCTGAGGGGTGGATTCGATCATTGGAGTCTATATTTGACTATATGGGGATTACAGATGCTGATAGGGTCAAGTGTGCGGTGTATATGATGAGGGGGGATGCAGCCTCTTGGTGGGAAGGCGCTGTTAGGGGCGTGAACCTACCTACTTTGACGTGGATAGAGTTCAGACGTATGTTCTATGCCAAGTATTTTACTGAGGATGTGCGCAGCCGCATGATCCGGGAGTTCATGAGTCTCCGCCAGGGGGACAAGTCTGTGGTGGAGTACATCACACAGTTCGAGAGAGGGTGTCGCTTTGTGCCCCTTATTGCTGACAGTGCACCGGATAAATTGAGACAGTTTGTTGATGGGTTACGGGCTGACATTAAGCATGACGTCCGCATGTTGGATGTCGCTACTTATGAGGCTGCAGTTAGTAGAGCATTGCGCTCTAAGGAGGGGAGAAGAGATATACAGAAGGAACAGCAGCGTAAGAGACAGTTCCAGCTGGAATCTTATCAACCATCTTCGCTACCACCCATAAAGAAACAGTTCACAGGGCCATCTAAGGACCTTAACCAGCAGAGTCAGCAGGGTCAGCAGCAGCAGCAACAGAGGGGCGGGGCCCCTAAGTCAGGAGGAGTACCACTTTGCTCGAAGTGTCAGAAACCACATTCGGGTCTGTGCCTGAGTGGGTCGAATGTGTGTTTCCATTGCAAGGAGCCGGGGCACATGTCCATGAATTGTCCCAAGAAGAAGAACACCACAGGGAGGGTGTTTGTCATGCAAGCAGCTGAGGCGGACCCAAACACCTCTTTGATCACCGGTATGCCATAACTTATTCTTTTAAGGGAACTTTGGTGAAGTTAAAAAAATATTTTGTTTATCAGAGTGCGCAGCAGAAGCATTACTTTTGGGATACCGAAACTTGGGAACTAGATATGTGATAATGAGTTTAGTGAATTGGATTTTGAAGAACTCCGTTATTAGAATTTGATCCGTCGAATTTCGAGGACGAAATTCAATTTAAGGGGGGGAGAATTGTAACACCCGGAAATTTTTAATACGTGAATTCGCATGCATAATTAGGGAAATTAATTATTTAAAAATTTATATTTGGGTTAAATGACATTTATGTGAATTATATGCATGATTAAAATTTATTTTTAGCATTTAACCCATAATTATTGTATTTTTAGATTTTTTTAAAGAATTTTATTGAGTGGATTGCGTAGACGGGACCGTGGACGGACGAGATGCCAAAATATTTAGCCAAAAATATTTTATGAGTTTTTGAGCCTTAAAATATTATTTTAAGGTATTGTGTCAAGAAAATTTTAGTATTTAATTATATATTAATTTAAAAATTGATTTTTGGCCAAAATAAGTCATTTTAAGGACTTTTATTAATATTTAAAAATTCCCTAATTTGATATTTCGGGATTTAATATTTTTCCATCAGATTATTATTATTTATGTAGGGTTTTAAATATTTAATTAGACATGATTTTATTCCTAAATTAATATCCTATTTATTTTATTTTATTTAATTTATTTAAAACCTAAAACCTACCCTACCAATTTAAACCCATCAGCCGACTTCACCCATCCCCTTCACTCCCATTCTCTCGTTCCAGTAGGTTTCAAGCCCCCATAGCCGATCCAACCAAGCTCCACCTTTGAAGGTTTTTGGTCCGTTCGTCGTCCCGGAGTCCCGTAAACGCATCAATCGTTGTCCAATAATTATCAAAGGCATGTTTAATTCCTTCCTTTAACACCATATAAGCTATTTATTTTTGTTCATGTCAGATTTTTCATTGAGATGTTTGGGTTATGTTCGAAAATGGTATCAGAGCCGACCTCTCTTAGTACGGTATGGTTCGGGGACGAACCAAGCGGAAGCTAGTGGGCATGTGACGCCCGGGGCTGAGGAGGCAGGGAGTGATCGCCGGTGCCAAGAGGTTGCACGGACAATGAGCGGCTCCTGGTAGGCTTCTAGGCGGAGGGAGACATGAATGAACCGATCCCGTGCCGGAATGAGAGGGGATTCTGAGACTGTGTAGGTATGGGACTACATAGTTGAGGAGGGCTTAAAAAGATTTCATATGTACTGCTCATATCAAGAAGGTGCATCTTCTTTTCGGAAGCTCATCACATAAGAACTCCAAAGTTAAGCGTGCTTGACTTGGGGCAATTATAGGATGGGTGACCCCCTGGGAAGTTTCTCAGGGTGCGTGTGAGTGAGGACATAAGCACGCTGAAAAGACCCGTCTTGATACAGTGGGTCGTTACAAGACCACCAGGTTGGCTTTCAGATTATGTCACTGAAAGTAACATTGCATATTGTCTGTTAACAGAGGATGGTGAGCCATCGAGTTTCCATGAGGCTACTCAAAGCTCGGATGTATCCCTGTGGATGACAGCGATGCAGGAAGAATTAGAAGCATTGGACAGAAACAAAACTTGGGATCTTGTTACACTACCACGAGGGAGGAAAGCTATAGGTAACAGATGGGTCTATAAGATCAAGCGTGATGGCAATAACCAAGTGGAGCGGTATCGTGCGAGATTGGTTGTCAAAGGGTATGCTCAGAAAGAAGGTATTGACTTCAATGAGATATTTTCTCCTATGGTTCGACTTTCAACAGTCAGAGTAGTATTGGCATTGTGTGCGGTGTTTGACCTACATCTGGAACAGCTAGATGTGAAAACATCATTTTTTCATGGCGATCTTGAAGAAGAAATCTATATGCTCCAGCCAGAAGGTTTTGCAGAAAAGGCAAAGAGAACTTGGTTTTCAGGTTGAATAAATCTCTGTACGGTCTCAAACAGGCGCCGAGGTGTTGGTACAAGAGATTTGATTCCTATATCATGAGCCTTGGGTACAACAGAATCAGTGCAGACCCTTGTACGTATTTCAAGAGGTTTGGTGATGATGATTATATCATTTTGCTGTTGTACGTGGACGACATGTTGGTAGCAGGCCCAAACAAAGATCAGGTCCAAGAATTGAAGGCACAGTTGGCTAGGGAATTTGATATGAAGGACTTGGGACCAGCAAACAAGATTCTAGGGATGCAAGTTCACCGAGACAGAAGCAATAGGAAGATTTGGCTTTCCCAGAAAAATTATTTGAAGAAAGTCTTGCAGCGCTTCAACATGCAAGATAGTAAGCCAATTTCAACCCCTCTTCCTATTAACTTCAAGTTATCTTCTGAGATGTGTCCTAGCAGTAAAGCAGAGAAGATGGAGATGTCTCGAGTACCGTATGCATCAGCAGTGAGAAGTTTAATGTTCGCTATGATCTGTACTAGACCAAACATTGCACAAGCAGTGGGAGCAGTCAGTCGGTATATGGCGAATCCTGAACAAGAGCATTGGAGCACGGTTAAGAGGATCCTTAGATACATTAAGGGTACCTCGGATGCTGCATTATGTTTTGGAGGATCAGATTTTACACTAAGGGGCTATGTGGATTCAGATTACGCAGGTGATCCAGATAAGAGAAAATCTACTACTGGTTATGTGTTTACAGTTGCAGGAGGTGCAGTCAGCTGAATTTCAAAACTGCAAACAGTTGTGGCATTATCTACAACGGAAGCAGAATACATGGCAGCTACTCAAGCTTGCAAGGAGGCAATATGGATTATAAGGTTATTGGAGGAGCTTGGGCACAAACAAGAAAAGATTCCTCTGTTTTGTGACAGTCAGAGTGCCTTGCACATTGCAAGGAATCCAGCCTTTCATTCCAGGACTAAACACATTGGAGTTCAATTTCACTTTGTTCGGGAAGTAGTAGAGGAAGGAAGTGTGGACATGCAGAAGATCCATACGAAGGATAACATTGCTGATATTCTGACCAAACCAGTGAGTGCAGAGAAGTTTGAATGGTGTAGATCCTCAAGTGGCCTAGCAGAAACGTAAGCAGCAGGAAATGGCAAGATTGAAAGGACGTGTGGAGACGTGTTTGATTCTCAATCAAATCTCCAAGTGGGAGAAATGTTGGGTTTGAATAGTCAAATGGTAGGTGGCAATTGGTGGCAGTAAGTATTGGAAAATGAGACCACACTCATTACACTTGTGCGTACAAAAATGAAGGAAAATTCAATTGAGAATTTTCCTTCACATTTATAACCGAGAGATTGCACCTATAAATAGGTGCATTCTCTTGGAATGAAAAGCATCCCATTCTCAAGTTCTCTTATCTGATTCTTGAGTGTTCTTCATCTCCCTTGTTTATTTCTATATATATTTGTGAGATAGGTTTTTTTTCCTGTATAAAAGAGTGTGTCTCTTTTTGGAAACACAGAGAGAGGTTATAATTCTCCAAATATTATAGTGGAATCTTTTGGTCTTGCCCGTGGTTTTTACCCTAATAATTTTAGGGGTTTTCCACGTAAATCTTGGTGTCTATTTAGTCTTCAATTTCCATAGTTTCTATCTCGTAATGCCGCACCTGGAACCAACATGTAATATAGTTGACAGGGCTATATTTTTATTTTATTTTTATAAAAAGATAAAAGTGTAGTATTATCTTATAAATCTAATGGACGTTACATCGAGGGGACATGAGATTTTGGGTTGACACAATAAAAGGTGAAAATCAAACCGACCGAACCAATATTTATAAAATCGAACCCTCCGTTTATGTTTTCTAACCAATCGTTCTAACCAATCGGGTAGACCGAATTTTCATATCAAAACTATCTGTACCGAACCGATATGTACCGAACCGATCACTTTAGGATCAAAATAACCGTTTTTTTTTTCTTAAAAAAAACGTGAAAAAACGAGAATCGAACTAAAAAAAGATTTAGGCAAGTAGGCAACGAATCGCGGAAACGATGAGCTGTGTTTTCTTGTTGGGTACGCCTATAATAAATTGGGTATATTGTGTTTAAAGCCCAATAAAAAAATAAAACAATTAGAGTTGAAAGTTAAAGTCCGGGCCCATTATAATTTTTTTTATAATACATAAATGAATATCATTTTAACTATATTTTAGAAAAACTAAATCGAGTCGACTAAACCGAATTAATCAATATTATTTTAGAAAATAACCAATCAATCGATTGAAACAATTTTCCATTTTTTCAGTTCAGTCGGTTTTTCAATTTGATATATTTTTTTTATCTCCATCGATATCTCTTGTAAAGATATGCATTCGTTAATTACTCTCATAAAATAATTGTTATATTTTTAGCTTCTATGAGGATTTTTTTTAACTTCAACGTTTAAATATATGGTATGTGTGTATTGGTATGTTTTTTTTTTATTATTTTTTGATTAAAACTTGAATTTATTTGAATTGATTTATAACACTGGTGCGTAGTTCAATTCGTATCTATACATAATAACGTTAACAAATTTGGTATTTTCTAATATATATTTATGAACACATGATTTAATTATTTAACTCAATAGGTCATTATGGTTTATACATCTCTATCTTTTGTAAAAATATTCATTTGTTAATTACAAAATCTTCTCATAAAATAATTGTTATACTTTTTAGCTTTTATGGGGAGGAAAAAATAGTTAAATTTTTTAATTTCAAAGTTTACAAATATGATATTATGTATGTGTTAGTGTGTTTTTTATTTATTATTTGGGGGAATCCCGGTTTAGTCCTAAATATTTGGACACATTTCTGTTTCAGTCCTAAATATTTTTACGTTCCCGGTTTCGTCCCAAATTTTTCTCAAAAGTTTTCGCTTCGGTCCTAAATATTTTTACGTTCCCGATTTCGTTTCAAATGTTTCTAAAAAATTTTCGGTTCAGTCCTAAATATTTTTATGTTCCCGGTTACGTCTCAAATCTTTCTCAAAAGTTCTCGGTTTGGTTCTAAATGTTTTCTACGTTCCCGGTTTCGTACCAAATATTTTTCAAAAATTCTCGGTTCAGTCCTAAATATTTTTAAATTGCCTCTTTCGTCCCAAATGTTTCCCATAAGTTTCGGTTTGGTCCTTCCATTTACTCGTGGGTTAAAAATAACAGAATACATCACATTTCATTTTAGGGGTGCCAATTCGGGTGTGTCGTGTGGGTTCAGGTCTGGTTGGCAAAAATAATTTTTAAAAATTTCTCAACCCGACCCAAACCCGAACTCGAACCCGAATCAAACCGAAAATTCGATCTCAACCTGAATCCGAACCCAACTAAACCGATCAACCCAATGTTTTTTAATTTTATTTTTTTAACAAAATATAAAATAATTAAATAAAAATTCAAAATACACAATAATAATAGTAATATTTAATTTAATCACATAACAAAAAAATCTAACCTTATATATAATTTAAATTTAAAAGTCAAGTTGTAAAAAATTTAAAGTATACTTACTACAAAAAATAAAAATATAAAAAATAAACGTTAAATGACAAAAATCTATTATATTAATACATAATAATTTTTTTTTTCAAATATACAATGTATAAAAATGTAGCAAATATTCCTACTGTTATATAAAAAAAATAATAAATATATTTGGGTCAACTCGGGTCAACCTACCCGAACCCGATTAATTTTTTTGGGCTAACTTTTGGCTCAACAGGATTCGACTCGAACCAAAAAACCCCAGCCCGAACCCGATATTTTTCGGGTTGACTTGTGTCGGGTTGGCGGGTTGGGTTGAGTTTTGACACCCCAATTTCATTCACACGAAATTCAGGGATTTCAACTGGAAGTTTTGGGGCTTTTACAGCGTGTGAATGAAAATGTGATGTATTCTGTTAGTTTTAACCCACGAGCAGATGGACGGACCAAATCGAAAATTTTTGGAAAATATTTGGGACAAAATCTGGAACGTAAAAACATTTAGGACTGAACCGAGAACTTAATTTGGGAAACATTTAGGACGAAACCGAGAACGTAAAAACATTTAGAACTGAACCGAAAACTTTTGAAAAACATTTGGGATAAAATCGGGAACGTAAAAATATTTAGGACTAAACCAGGAATGTGTCCAAACATTTAGGATTGAACCGGGATTTGCCCATTATTTTAGATTAAAACTTGACTCAATTTGAATTTATTTATTTTAATACCAGTGCACAATTTAATTCACACACACACATAACGTTCAAAAATATGATATATTCTAATATATATTTATGAATTCATGATTTAATTATTTAGCTCAATAGTTTCTAACACATATTAAAATGCATAATTTTTTTTGAGAAAACATATGTTCATTTCATTTAAAAAAAAATAAAAACCAAAGAATTTTGGTCTTTAATCTTTTATAAAACTAGATAAGTATTTAATTAAGATTTTTGCGAAAAAAATCTTTATAATTTGAGTGAAAAAATTTGTTCACTTTATCTACAATAAAAACTAAAGTAATATTTCAATTTTTTGAAAAATTAATTGGATCATTATCTAATATGCACATAGTTTGCCAATTTTAACTTTTATCATAATAATTGATTGGTAATTTTTTTTCCTTATATGTTTGTAACTTTGTGAATTTGGTTGTCTATATTTTTAATTTTAGTTTTAGTCTGTAATCTTTGTTTTTTTTTTTTTTTTGCAATTGTGTCATTTTTCCGACGTGACATTGATGTGGTACCAATACAGTGCTGATATTGAGCCGACGTGTATAGTGTTACGTAAACATTTTAAAAGAAAATGACTGAAATTGTCAAAAATCAGAACATGAAGGACTAAAATTAAAATATAAAAACATAAAATATCGAAATCGAAAAATTACAAACATATTTTACCAAAATTGTAGTTTTCCCTAATTGATTTTACAAAACATATATCCTCACATAATTTATCAAATATGTTCATATCAAGGACAAAATTGACAATATATATGGAAAAACTTTTGATCTTGGTTCATAGATATGCATTTCATATGTTAAAAACTAGTACTAGTATTGTACACAAAATAGAACATAAATAAATTATATATATATATATATATATATATATATATATATATATAGTCATGATCCATTGCACACCAGTGTGTAGAGATTTTGTGTGCACCGCGGGATGTTCGCGCGAACATCTAAAAAAAATCAGATGTTCGCGAGAACATCTTAGATGTTCACGCGAACATCACAGGGTGCACACAAAATCCCTGCACACTGGTGTGCAGGGGAACAAGATTATATATATATATATATATATATATATATGTATATGTATATGTATATATAGTCATGATCCATTGCACACCAGTGTGCAGAGATTTTGTGTGCACCGCGGGATGTTCGCGCGAACATCTAAAAAAAAATCAGATGTTCGCGAGAACATCTTAGATATTCACGCGAACATCACAGGGTGCACACAAAATCCCTGCACACTGGTGTGCAGGGGAACAAGATTATATATATATATATATATATATATATATATATATATATATATATATATATTAAACATTAAATATCAGAGAAAAATTTAAAAGTTGTTTCACCCGTTTTAAGACCCAAACAAAGTCTGAAATATCATTTTCTTTCCACGTACCTTCCTTCCCCTACACAAACAAAGTTGATTTTTTGCCACATGCACCAATTAATTCAAAAACCCTACCAACTTGCATATAGACAATAAATCTTACGAAAAATGATGGATCAACTAGCTTTTGGATAAAATTAAATATGGATTAGCTGCATCCAAGTCACCAAATGAGAAAAAAACTTTAATAATGGAACGTTACATATAATCAGATCAATGTTGGTCTGGTAGGTGTGACACTAGTTGATAGATAATAGAGACGTCACTTCAAAAAAAAAAAAAAAAAAAGTAAAGAGGGACATCATTTTGTAATTAAGCATATGTAACAAATTGTTCATTGCATGTGTTTCTTTTGGTCACATAATGATAAATCTTTCCAAGTGTAGTCAGAACAAATTGCATTTAATACATCTGTAATGTAGTGAAAAAAATGAAATAATAAGCGTCATTAAATGCTCTTAAACACAATTAACTTCGATTTTTTTTTTCTTTCAAAATTTTAACTCAGTTTATTTAATTAAAGAAACCAATCTCATCATGAATTCATGATCGCATCAAAACCTTTCCTTCCGAAATAAAAAATTGTGACTAGCTACATACTCTTATAATTATGTGATTTTAATTTTTTGTTTCTAAACATTTGAGATTTTGCGCATTACTCTTAAATTTATTATATATGCTAGATCAAGACACATGAGAAGCATGTGTAACATAATAGATAAAAACTGAATAATAATAAATTAGGGAAGACAAAGAATAAATAAATATGTGATGACAAAACCTATGTCTCAAGTTGAATAATTTAAGAAATCATCAAGAAAAACGAGAGACCTATTACACCTACGATAAGAAGAAATAACTACCGTTTGAACCAGCTAGCACCACCTGTGCATCTTTTCGCTTCTTCCCATTTTTTGGCATCACCTTGGGTAAGATGCGTCATAATTTCACCAAGCTGGGACCCAATGCGTGGGGACCTCGGGTTGCTAATCTCAAATCTTAAGGACAATTAATGAATAAGCAATCACCAAGCATTCGAAGCTGTAACAAATTTTTTTTTTTTTTTTGTTTTAGGCTGCGCTCGAGCGGCTGAAAAGCGCCGCTCGGGCGCGCCCTGCCCATTTTGAGGCAAAACTTTCTGCCCCGGGCTGCGCTCGGGCTGCTGTTTTCTGCAGCTCGGGCGCTGCCCTGGGAAGGTTCTTGCCCACACTTGACAGCTCCAAAACTTGGCAATTGACAACTTCAAAACTTGTTTCCTTTGATGTAACACAAACTTCTACATCTAAACAAAGTCTTAAGCAAGTATACATGCATTTTATTACATCAACCAAGTCGCTAAAGAAACGATAACGATAACGACACAAACTATCTCAAGTTTTATACATGTATTCCAAAACCAACTAAACCAAAGTTTCATGCTTCTAAAGTTCAAGACCTCATCTACAACTCGAGCCCTCACGTGCTAGACTCTCTTCCAACTGTCAAAACGTCGATGATCAGCTCCTGCCCTCTCTGTTGTCATGCACACATACAAAACAAGACAACAGCCGGATAAACTCCGGTGAGATATAATTCTCAGTATAACCAACATATCGAAAGCGTTAAATAAATCATATTAACTCTATTTCAAACTTGACTCAACAAATAGAGTACTCAAACGCTTTAAATACGAATTGATTCACATAACTTCGAAGCCATCAAGATTCATAAATGACCTTGACATGGATATCCATCTAACGAGTTCGTAACCGACTCGCAAATAAGGTTAACAGCAACCTTGGCATAGAATCAATTCAATATAATATCATATCAACTCGAATATAAAGATCCACTACCTGAGATGGATCAACAACACCACAATTAATTCAAAACATAAACAAGTATGTGATTTTTTGCGGGCCAACTCAAAGATAATCGTTCTTGAGTTTCAAAGTCCCTACTTCGCGATGTCGTCATTATACCTTCGTTTATCTCGGTTCTGAACTCTTCAAATTGGTTCTGAACTCTTCAAATCTGCGAGATATAATCAAAATACATATATCAAACTTCATACCAATCTATCATTTTAGAAACGAGTCAAAACCATCAAGAATTTGAAAGAGTAGGTGCCCGGTGAGCCAACTTGTGGCTAAGGGCTTTGATGACTCTTTGTATAAACAATCTTTTGTTTAATATAATTTACACTTTTATTAATGGCAATGACTTTATCTTTCTTCATATTGTTATATTGTGATATACTATTGTTGTTTTGATAAAGACCTTGAATATACTATAGTGTATGTAAGATGTGGTAGAACATGGGGATGTCTATCATGAAACACATCTTATAGTCACTGTATATTCTAAACTGTTCCTAGTCGATTGAGCCGTCCGATAATAAGGATAAGGATCGCTCGAGTTTGAGACTAGCATTTGCGATGCAGAGTACCACGTTTCATTGGTAAGGAACATAGAGATGTTCGAAGCATGCAAATGGATATTCATATGATGAATAATCGAACTACCCTATCCGAACTTTCCAAGTGGTTATCACTTATCGAGTGGATATAGTCCGCGGTTTTGGTTGTACACCATTAGTCCTTACTACTTGAAACATCATTGAGACTCTATATGCTAGTACTGTGCTTTGACTCGTTTACCGACTCTATTGGGGTCATCAGGTGTCGGGATTGGGTACAGTTACAACACATATAGGAGTCGATGCTTTGTTGTCAAGGATTCACCACATACTTGCGAGTGTGGATATCCTATGCGATCTGAGGAGATATTAGTGTGACGAATCTCTGGCCAGAGTACCTGATGTGTTTTAAGAAATGGTTTCTTAGTAACACATGCGATGTCACTATTTGATCTTCAAGATGTATTGCATAGTTATCGAATCTCGAACGACTCTCGATATACCAATGGTTGTTGATTCGATCGGGATATATGGATGAAGGGACCGTACTGTACGCTAACCAAAATCTATTGGTTCTTGCAGGCACTATCAGTGATACCTAGGGAATCATGGGGCGATGTTGCTAGGCGCTCTTACCATGATTCGATGGGCAAGTCGGAAATTGTTGTTCCGAGTCACAAGGAGTTGTGAGCCCACGGCTAGCTGTATCCCTGAACCATTGAGGGTCACACAGAGTAATGGATTTTTAATCCCCATTGAGATAGTTAAATTTAAAGAGTTAAATTTAATGAACAAAGAAGTTGGACTTCTTAATTAAGAGTAGAGGAGTAAGATTTCCTAAAATGACATAGGGATGGGCATTTTTGGAAATCACTGAATTCGGATTCAGAAAAATTTATCTTGACTTTAAAAGGTGCAGAAATGGTTTCTGTGCACATTGGTGAAATCGGTTTATCAATCGGAGTCATGATGAATTTTATATTAATTTCTGAACATGCGGGCTTTGCTTGTCGGGCTTGAACTTATGACTAATGGGCCCTAAGCTGTTAGTGGCCTACATTATAAATAAGTTATTGCAGTACATAAATTACACACAACAGGTCACAAAATTTTCTAAAAACCCTAGTATTTTTCCTCTGAAGTGGCCGCCCCCTTTTCCCCTCTGCTCGGTAAAATCCAGTCTGTGAATTTTGAATTACAGTCTGGTTTAACGGATCAAATTCGTTAATCTCTTCGTAGAAACTTCTGATAGATTTTCTAGTGCAATCTATCAGAGGGATTAAATATCCGTTCGTGGACCTGATTGAAGAACAATTCGTCCATCAATTCCAGGGATATACAACAAGAGCAGAGCAATCTGTTGGTGTCCATAATCTCGATTCGAGATTAAAGGTAAAAATTTATAATTGTTATTTAATTTTTTACACACACAATTTAATCGGTAAGTTTTGATACCCATTATGGAATCGTTCCATATAGAATTTTAAACTTCCGCTGCACCGGGTATCAATTCTGATTGATCTGATCGCCGCGTTTTCCAACAGTGGTATCAGAGCCAGGTTGCTCAGATCAAGCGATTAAATTAATCGATTGTACAAAAATTTTTAGCCTCGGATTTTGAAACAAAATAAATATTTTAAAAATAAAATTTTTTTTTTCAGGCAAAACCCGGGCAGCGATTGGATCGCTGCCCGGGGGGGGGGGGCAGCGATCGTCGCTGCCCGGCCCGAGCCCTATGGGGCGCGGGCAGCCCGGGAATGTCCCGGGCGGCCCGCGGAAAAATTAATTTTTTAATTTTAAATTAAATTTTAATATGTTAAAATTCTATTTTTGGTCCGATCGAAAATTGTTTTTGATTGGTCCACGAGGCGTCGGATCGAATTGTTCGAGTCCGAAAATTTTAAAATTGATTTTTGGATAAATTTGAATTTTTGGAAAATTTAAATATTTTATCCGTTAAATTGAATTTTGAAATTAATTATTTTTGGTACAATTGATGATAAGATATGATCTTATGGAGATATTGAGTAAAATATGATTTTATGTATAAAATTGGATTTTATAGATAAAATATGATTTTATTTGATAAAAAGATAAAATATGATTTTGTATGTAAAATAAGATTTTACATATGGAATATGATTTTATCCTTTTAAATTTAAATTGCCATTGCATGTTATCCAATAAATTAATTTTGAATTAAATGTTATTGGATAAGGATGATCGATTGCCATGACCAATTTTGTAGGTGTATGTTAGGAATTTACATTTGTTTTTATTGTTGTTGGATTTATTAATGGGCCTGGTTTATGACCCAATATGAATTGTCATATGTAATAAAAGTGGGCTTGGTTTATGGCCCGTTCCCACCCCTTAAAAATGTATCCCCTACTTGTCATTGTTATTATTGTAAATACATTAGATTTAGTGGGAGATGAAGATTTGAAGATGGAGGTGGGCCCAGCAGACAATAAAGACAGAAGAAATGTAAATTGGAAGCACAATGTAATAGGATTGCATTGCATACTGCATATTACCTAGGATTGGACTAAGACTCGTGATTGGCAACCACGGGTCGATTAGAAATGAAATCGATCATCCTATATAATATGTGATATTATTGTTGTATGCATGTTTTAGACAAAATTGTGTGAATCCGACAAGCATACAAAATTTTAAAAAATGATGAGACAAATTTTCAAAATTAAAATCCCTCATTTTAAATATGATTTAAAATTGATATCAAGATAAATAAAGGAAATTTAAATTTGTTTAAATGTTCCTACCTTCCATCAACGATCAATGTATGAGATGCTACCCGCGGATACGGTCCGGCTCATATTATTGGGGGGGCCCGTTCGTCGGAAAGCTGTACATTGGATCGACACATGTTGTAAGTTGGGTGGAACTCCCATGGGATCGGCTCATATTATTGGGGGATCCACATGGCGACCGTCCATCGCAACTTAATATTGATGGGTCATCTTGACATGTCACAATAAACGGCGTCATATTATTGGGCCCTTATTGGACATGAGGTAAAAACATGGAGGTTGCTTTGGAAGCAATTGGGCTCTACCTTTTGAAAATTATGGTTGGCTGATATTATTCGGGACCATAGTTTGTCAATTGGACTCCATGTTCTCACTAAGGAAAATAGTTTCCCGTTTTCACTAGAGGGTAGTGAAATCGTTAAAATAGTGGGAGTGAGATTCATAAAATAAATTTCGCCTATTTTATGTCTTAGTAAATTAATTAAACAATCACTAATATTTGTCTGTTTCTTTTCAGTATTTCATAAAGATGAATTCGTGTAATCCACTTTTCTCGATCCTCGAACAAAATAAATTGACTGGCGCAAACTATACGGAATGGTTCCGTAAGTTGAAGATTGTCTTGACTTCGGAGAAGATGCTCTACGTGTTAGAAAAATCTCCTCCGAAGGAAGCACCAGCTGACATAAGTCCGGAAGAGTTAGCCAAACTTGATACATGGTGGGACCATGATATCAAGGCCAAATGCTATATGCAAGCCTCGATGTCTGATGAACTCCAGAGGCGATTTGAGGACACCGTGAATGCTGCTGACATTCACGTACAACTCAAGGAACTTTTTGGGGCTCAATCGAGGGCTGAAAGGTTCGCTACTGTAAAGGAGCTAATGACGTGTCGCATGCATGAAGGGACTTCGGTCCGTGATCATGGGGTACGAGTGATTTGGCTCATACAGAAGTTGGTAACCCTTGATTTGGTGTTGGAGCATGAACTCAACGTGGACTTACTACTTCTATCTCTTCCTTCTTCGTTTGACGGATTTGTGGTGAATTTCAATATGAACAAGATAGAGGCCTCCCTTGAAGAGATGGTCAATATGCTTGTGACATATGAATCCACTTTAAAGAAGGATAAACCGGCTTTCTTGGTGGGCTCCTCTTCTTCTGCTAAGAAGGGGCCAAGTACAAAGGGTAAGAAACGTTCTGCCCCACCCAAGAAAATCGAACCCGAGAAGAAGTACAAGACAAAGGCTTCAAACATGGAAAAATCCAAGGATGTTTGCCATTACTGCAAGAAACCCGTTCATTGGAAGCGTAACTGCAAGGAATATCTAGAGCAGTTGCGAACTGCGAAGGGTATGTTCTATATTGAAATAAATGTTTCACTTAATACTACTTCTTGGGTATTGGATACCGGATGTGGATCTCACATTTGCAATGATTTGCAGGTGATGACAAGAAGTCGCAGGCTTAGAATGGGTGAGACCCAGCTGAGGCTCGGAAATGGTTCCAGAGTTGAAGCTAAAGTTGTGAGAGATATTTATTTAATTTTGCAGAACGGTTTTAAGTTACTTTTGAGAGATGTTTTATTTGTTCCGGATTTGATTAAAAACATTATTTCTGTTTCTATGCTTGATAGAGATGGTTATTCTTGCAATTTTGTGAATGGGATTTGCAATATTTACAAGAATGAATGTTTGATTAGAAATGGACAACTTGAAAATGATCTATATAACTTAAAACTAAAAGACGTTCCAATAAATTATGTTGATAAACCGGCAACAACAAACAAAAGGAAAATCGATAGTCAAAACTCGGCAAACCTTTGGCACGCTAGGCTAGGTCATATTTCCTCAAGGAGGATGAACAAGCTAGTGGGAGAGGGCATGTTTGATATGTCTGATATTAACTCTCTACCTACTTGTGAATCCTGCCTAAAAGGAAAAATGACTAAATCTCCTTTTAAGGGGAAACCTGAGCTTAGTCAAAATCTGTTGGATTTGATCCATACAGATGTTTGTGGTCCATTTAGAGTTGGTACTCAATATGGCCACACCTACTTCATTACCTTTACTGATGATTATTCTAGGTATGGGTATTTATATTTAATGAAATATAAGTGTGAAGCATTTGAAAAGTTCAAAGAATTCAAGGCTGAAGTAGAGAACAAGCTAGGTAAAAGTATTAAAGCACTTCGATCGGATCGAGGTGGAGAATACTTAAGTACCGAGTTTTTGGACTATCTAAAAGAGAATGGGATTCTCTCTCAGTGGACTCCTCCTATGACACCACAGCTGAATGGTGTATCGGAGCGTCGTAATCGAACTTTGTTGGACATGGTTCGATCCATGATGAGCTTCACTGAGCTTCCACCTTCGTTTTGGGGCTATGCGCTTGAAACGGCGGTATTGTTGTTGAACAACGTCCACACTAAAGCAGTGGACAAAACACCATACGAGTTATGGAATGGCAAAGCTCCTAAGTATTCGTACTTGAGGATTTGGGGATGTCCTGCTTACGTGAAGCAGACAGTGGGAGATAAGTTGGATAGTCGATCCACCTTATGTTATTTTGTAGGGTATCCGAAGAATTCAATCGGATATTATTTCTATTATCCTGCTGAAACAAAGGTGTTTGTTTCAAGGAATGCCACCTTCTTGGAGAAGGAGTTCTTATTGGATAAGAAAGGCGAGATGATGGAACTCGAAGAAATTCGAGAAGAACCCGAAATACAAAATAACGATCCTACACCTCAGAAACCATTGATAGACACGCCTGTACCTAGAAGATCCGAGAGGACTTCTAGACCTCCTATTCGATATGGTCTTCTTCTTGAAGGGGATCAAGATGAACCCGATGTTGGATGTGATCCAAAAAACTTTAAGGAAGCAATTTCTGATGCGGATTCAAATTTATGGCTTGAAGCTATGCAGTCGGAAATAGATTCGATGCATACAAACCAAGTTTGGTCTTTAGTAGATCCTCCCGATGAAATTGTTCCAATAGGGTGTAAATGGATCTACAAGAAAAAGCTTGGGCCTGATGGTAAGGTATTGACCTACAAGGCGCGATTGGTGGCAAAAGGTTATACTCAAAGACAAGGAGTTGACTATGATGAAACCTTTTCACCAGTTGCAATGTTCAAGTCCATAAGAATCCTTATTGCCATAGCTGCTTGGTATGACTATGAGATATGGCAAATGGATGTGAAGACTGCTTTTCTTAATGGAGACATTAAGGAAGAAATCTATATGAAGCAGCCTGAGGGGTACACATCCATGGGAAGCGAGCATAAGGTATGCAAGCTTCAGAGATCAATTTATGGTCTAAAACAAGCATCAAGAAGTTGGAACCAAAAATTTGATGAAACAATAAAGGATTTTGATTTCATCAAGAACCTGGAGGAACCATGCGTGTACAAGAAAGTAGTTAAGGATGCTGTGACATTCTTAGTACTTTATGTTGATGACATCCTACTCATTGGGAATGATGTAGGGATGTTGCAGTCAACAAAGATATGGTTATCAGGTAGATTCTTGATGAAGGATTTAGGTGAGGCATCCTATATTCTTGGGATACAGATCTATAGAGATAGATCTAAGAGAATGATAGGACTCACTCAATCAACCTACATCGACACCATATTGAAACGGTTTTCAATGGATGGGTCCAAGAGAGGACATCTACCCATGTGTCATGGAGTTTCTCTATCCAAGTCTATGTGTCCCAAGACGGATGAAGAGATAGAGAAAATGACACATGTACCATATGCGTCAGCCATAGGTAGTATCATGTATGGGATGATATCTACCAGACCGGATGTAGCATTTGCTCTGAGTGTCACGAGCAGATATCAAGCTAATCCCGGTCAAATGCATTGGAAAGCCGTGAAGGACATTCTTAAGTACTTACGAAGGACTAAGAATATGTTCATGGTATATGGAGGAAGAGAACTAAAATTGGAAGGCTATACCGACTCTAGCTTCCAAAGTACGTGGATGACTCGAAGTCAACCTCTGGATTTGTGTTCATGCTCAATGGCGGTGCTGTCTCTTGGAAGAGTTCCAAGCAGGACACCACAGCGGATTCCACCACTGAGGCAGAATGCATTGCAGCATCAGCTGCTGCTAAAGAGGCCGTTTGGATGAGGAATTTCGTCCAAGAGTTGGGCGTTATTCCAGAAGTTGTTGGTCCAGTCCCGGTGTACTGTGACAACACGGGTGCCGTTGCTCAGGAAAAGGAACCAAGGTCTCATCAAAGATCCAAACACGTACTGAGGAAATACCACATCATCCGGGAGATTGTGGAAAGAGGAGACATCACTGTCGAAAGAGTGGCCTCTGCAGACAATATCGCTGATCCACTTACTAAGCCCTTGCCAGGACCATTATTTGACAAACATCGCGAAACAATGGGTCTACGTAGTATGACTAGTTGGCTTTAGGGCAAGTGGGAGATTGAAAGAGTAGGTGCCCGGTGAGCCAACTTGTGGCTAAGGGCTTTGATGACTCTTTGTATAAACAATCTTTTGTTTAATATAATTTACACTTTTATTAATGGCAATGACTTTATCTTTCTTCATATTGTTATATTGTGATATACTATTGTTGTTTTGATAAAGACCTTGAATATACTATAGTGTATGTAAGATGTGGTAGAACATGGGGATGTCTATCATGAAACACATCTTATAGTCACTGTATATTCTAAACTGTTCCTAGTCGATTGAGCCGTCCGATAATAAGGATAAGGATCGCTCGAGTTTGAGACTAGCATTTGCGATGCAGAGTACCACGTTTCATTGGTAAGGAACATAGAGATGTTCAAAGCATGCAAATGGATATTCATATGATGAATGATCGAACTACCCTATCCGGACTTTCCAAGTGGTTATCACTTATCGAGTGGATGTAGTCCGCGGTTTTGGTTGTACACCATTAGTCCTTACTACTTGAAACATCATTGAGACTCTATATGCTAGTACTGTGCTTTGACTCATTTATCGACTCTATTGGGGTCATCAGGTGTCGGGATTGGGTACAGTTACAACACATATAGGAGTCGATGCTTTGTTGTCAAGGATTCACCACATACTTGCGAGTGTGGATATCCTATGCGATCTGATGAGATATTAGTGTGACGAATCTCTGGCCAGAGTACATGATGTGTTTTAAGAAATGGTTTCTTAGTAACACATGCGATGTCACTATTTGATCTTCAAGATGTATTGCATAGTTATCGAATCTCGAACGACTCTCGATATACCAATGGTTGTTGATTTGATCGGGATATATGGATGAAGGGACCGTACTGTACGCTAACCAAAATCTATTGGTTCTTGCAGGCACTATCAGTGATACCTAGGGAATCATAGGGCGATGTTGCTAGGCGCTCTTACCATGATTCGATGGGCAAGTCGGAAATTGTTGTTCCGAGTCACAAGGAGTTGTGAGCCCACGGCTAGCTGTATCCCTGAACCATTGAGGGTCACACAGAGTAATGAATTTTTAATCCCCGTTGAGATAGTTAAATTTATAGAGTTAAATTTAATGAACAAAGAAGTTGGACTTCTTAATTAAGAGTAGAGGAGTAAGATTTCCTAAAATGACATAGGGATGGGCATTTTTGGAAATCACTGAATTCGGATTCAGAAAAATTTATCTTGACTTTAAAAGGTGCAGAAATGGTTTCTGTGCACATTGGTGAAATCGGTTTATCAATCGGAGTCATGATGAATTTTATATTAATTTCTGAACATGCGGGCTTTGCTTGTCGGGCTTGAACTTATGACTAATGGGCCCTAAGCTGTTAGTGGCCTACATTATAAATAAGTTATTGCAGTACAGAAATTACACACAACAGGTCACAAAATTTTCGAAAAACACTAGTATTTTTCCTCTGAAGTGGCCGCCCCCTTTTCCCCTCTGCTCGGTAAAATCCAGTCTGTGAATTTTGAATTACAGTCTGGTTTAACGGATCAAATTCGTTAATCTCTTCGTAGAAACTTCTAATAGATTTTCTAGTGCAATCTATCAGAGGGATTAAATATCCGTTCGTGGACCTGATTGAAGAACAGTTCGTCCATCAGTTCCAGGGATATACAACAAGAGCAGAGCAATCTGTTGGTGTCCATAATCTCGATTCGAGATTGGAGGTAAAAATTTATAATTGTTATTTAATTTTTTACACACACAATTTAATCGTTAAGTTTTGATACCCATTATAGAATCGTTCCATATAAAATTTTAAACTTCCGCTGCACCGGGTATCAATTCTGATTGATCTGATCGCCGCGTTTTCCAACAAAATTCATCAATCAATCGCATTTCAAACCTCAACTCTTTCTTCGTTCGTTCAAAGTCGGCGTCTCGTGTTGTTGGCCTTCCAAACTTGACTGAAACTGAACAATAAAAATACTATAACATTGATAACATCTCAATAACAACTTCAACTCAGAATTCGGCTATCAAAACAGTTCCAAAACTCGATTAAACGACGTAGCGATTCCAAATCGGTAACCGACGTAATCCCGACTTCGAAATCATTTCTCTTTTCAATATCATTCAAACTTATAGATATATTTCTCAAACCAGCTGATATAACTCATTCAAATCTTCATTGAAATAGCTATAATCTACAATCATAAGCTGGAGATCATATTTGGACACAATAACATAAGCTCATCAATTCCGGTGTTGCATATTCAAACGATAGAACACCAAGCACAATTCCAAAATTTCAGAATCTGATCTTTGCCACATATCAATTTCAAAATCCATAAAACATAACATAAAACTTACACGAGATCAAAGCCCTCGTCGTAAGGATTCCAGAACACTTTTCAGAATCGAAATCGGACAACCGAAACAAAAGTTATGGCAATTCGAAAATCAAACTTTCAAAGGCAAAATGAAGAAATCGAGCTCTGTTCTTATTTTTTTGAAAATCATACTTCATACACGTGCATAAGCTGAGTAATCAATTCAATATCTGATAACTTTGACTAAAATTGCACTTTAGTCCCTAGATTCTTCAATAATTGCAATTTGGTCCTCGGCCCCTATTTTAATTCAATTTCAATCCTAAATAATTTAAGAATATTAGAATTTAAATCAAAACTCTAAATATTCCCAAATTAAATATACTCTGATTAAAATTAAATAAATTCGGATTAATCTCTAATTAATCCCGGGCCTTACATTTCTCCCCCACTAAGACATGAGTTCGTCCTCGAATTCATAAACAGTATAGATATGCATCCCGGGCCCTATGCTCATAAGAATAAAGAATAACTGAAAACTGAATAAGAACTCACATCAGTGAAATAGATAAGGAAATCGTTGCTTCATATCTTCTTCGACTTCCCAAGTCGCTTCTTCAACTCCGTGTCGACTCCATTGAATCTTCACCAATGGAATGGTCTTCGTTCAGAGTTGCTTCGTCTTTCTATCAAGAACCTGAATTGGTTGCTCGAAATAACTAAGAGTGTCATCCAATTCAGCTTCATCGGAGTGAATCACATGATATGCGTCAGATATGTACTTCCTCAACATCGATACATGAAAGACATCATGTATTCCAGATAAAGACATAGGAAGAGCGAGTCGATAAGCTAGATTGCCTATCTTCTCGAGAATCTCATACGGCCCAATATATCTCGGAGATAATTTCCCTCGTTTACCAAATCGAACGGTGCCTCTGAACGGTGAAATCTTCAGAAACACTCTATCTCCCTGATCAAAAGATAACGGCCGTCGTCGTACATTCGCATATCTGGTCTGTCTGTGCTGTGCTGTTCTTATTCTCTGCTGTATCAGTTTAACCTTTTCAGTCATCTGTCTGATCATATCTGGCCCTAACTCAGGTACCTCAGAAACATCATCCCAATACAAAGGTGATCGACACTTCTTCCCATATAATGCTTCGAATGGTGCCATCTCTATACTCGTCTGATAACTGTTGTTATAAGAAAATTCCACAAGTGGTATAGAATTTTGCCATGTAACACCAAAATCAAGTACTACAGCTCTAAGAATATCCTCAAGCGTCTGAATAGTTCGTTCATATTGACCGTCGGTTTGAGGATGGTAAGCAGTACTCAAATGTAAACGCGTACCTAGAGCTTCCTGTAGGCTATGCCAAAAGTGCGAAGTAAACCTCGGATCTCGGTCAGATACAATTGACTTTGGCACACCATGAAGTCTTACCACTTCTCGAATATAAATATCCGCCATTTGATCATGACGATAAGTCATTCGATAAGGAATAAAGCACGCAGATTTCGTCAATCTGTCAATGATCACCCAAATAGCATCGCATCCTCGAGATGATCGTGGAAACTTCGTTACAAAGTCCATGGAAATGTGATCCCATTTCCATTCAGGAATTGATAAACTCTGTAATAAGCCACCCGGTTTCTTTCTTTCAGCCTTCACCTGTTGGCAATTCAAACATTTGGATACAAATTCAGTCACATCAGACTTCATTTGTTTTCACCAGTACTGACTCTTCAAGTCGTTGTACATCTTTCTGCCTCCAGGGTGAACACTAAAGCGACTACAATGGGCTTTTTTCAGAATATTCTGTCTCAAGTCTGCAATATTGGGAACAACTATTCGATTATTCACATACAAGATATCATCGTCACTAAGCTTATACTCAGACTGATGTCCTGATCTGATCATTTCAATCGATTTCTGTACATTCTGATCAACTTTCTGTGCTTCTTTGATACGAATCAACAACTCTGGCTCAGCACTGATTGCATAAACTCTCATAGGCCTTCTATCTGTCTCAAATACATATCCAGAAACACAACAATTCTCAATCAAATTAGATACACCTATAGTAGATAAAGATAGAGCACATACTTTTCTACTCAGGGCATCTGCTGCTGCGTTAGATTTTCCCGGATAATATTTGATTTCACAATCAAAATCCTTCAATAAATCAAGCCATCGTCGTTGTCTCATGTTCAATTCAGATTGTGAGAATAGATACTTCAGACTTTTATGATCAGAAAAGATTTCAAACTTCTCGCCGTATAAATAATGTCTCCAGATCTTCAATGCAAAAATGATAGCAGCCAATTCAAGATCATGAATCGGATACCTAACCTCATGTGGTTTCAGTTGTCGAGAAGCATAAGCAACAACATTTCCTTTCTGCATTAAAATACATCCCAAACCCTGAAGCATCACAATAAACAATAAAATCACCAGTACCTTTAGGGATTGTCAACACCGGCGCAGTAGTCAATCTCTTTTTCAGTTCAACAAAACTCCTTTCACATGCCTCAGACCAAATAAATGGTGCATTCTTCTGTGTAAGCTGTGTAATAGGCTTCGCTATAGATGAAAAATCTCGAATGAATCGACGATAATAACCAGCTAAGCCCATAAAACTTCGAATTTCTGGAACAGACGTCGGTCTTTGCCAACTGATCACAACTTCTACTTTGCTTGGATCCACTGATATACCATCTCCTGAAATTATATGGCCAAGAAACATGACTCGCTGCAACCAAAACTCACATTTGGATAACTTGGCATATAATTTTTCTTCCCGTAACGTTCTCAATACAATTCGGAGATGATCAGCATGTTCACACATATTCTTAGAATAAATCAAGATATCATCGATAAATATGATCACGAAATCATCTAGATATCTTTGAAATACCCTATTCATCAATCCCATAAAAACTGCTGGTGCATTCGTTAGACCAAAAGGAATGACTATGAATTCATAATGGCCATACCTGGTTCTAAATGTAGTCTTAGGAATATCTTCGTCTCTAACCCTCAGTTGATGATATCCGGATCGCAAATCAATCTTCGAATATACTGACGATCCCTGCAATTGATCAAATAAATCATCGATACGAGGTAAAGGATAGCGATTCTTTACCGTTGTTTTGTTCAATTGCCGGTAGTCAATACATAGTCTCATCGATCCGTCCTTCTTTCTAGCAAACAATACCGGAGCACCCCAAGGAGAGACGCTCGGTCTGATATAACCCTTGGCCAACAAATCTTCAAGTTGGTCTTTCAATTCTTTCAATTCAATTGGTGCCATTCGGTACGGTGTTTTTGATATCGTTGTGTACCTGGCATCAATTCAATACTGAAATCTACCTCTCTGTATGGTGGCAATCCTGGAATCTCATCAGGGAATACATCTGCAAACTCGCTCACCACCGGTATATCAGTCAATTTCGGACTAGTCTTCAGTATATCGACTGCATAAATAAGGAATCCTTCTGCCCCTTTCTGTAACAAGTCAGTCATAGAAAGAACAGATATCAAAGGAATTCTAGCTCGTGATCCCTTACCATAAAATTTCCATTCATCAGTCATATCAGGTCTGAACTTCACAATCTTCTGAAAACAGTCTACTTTAGCTCTGTACTTGGTTAGCATATCAATACCGATTATGCAATCAAAATCAGAAAAACCGAGTACAATACAATCTAGCTCAATCTCATGCCCCTCACACTGTAATATACAATTTCGTACAGACTTCACTGATACAATACCTCGACCCAGAGGTGATGAAATAGATACAACAGTAGCTAAGGGCTCAACAGGTAATGAATGCAATGCAACAAACTGCTCAGATATAAAAGTATGCGACGCACCAGTATCAAATAAGACATAAGCAGGATAACCATAAAGAGAACAGTTACCTGCAATCACATCATCTGGTGCCGCTTGTGCTTGCTCCTCAGTCAATGCAAACACCCTTGCTTGTTGCCTTGGAGGTTGATTCACCGTCTGACCTCCTCCTCTACTTGGTGCGGCAGGCTGTGGTTGAAAAGAGTGAACTGAAGATGTAGATTGACCCACCGGTCTCGATGCTCCTGCACCCTGTGCACCTTCAGATCCTCGTTGTGGACACACTCTTGCAAAGTGTCCCATCTTGTTGCAAATGTGGCATATTCCAAACACACCTCGGCATTGTTCATCAGTATGGAGACCTCCACATTTGGTGCAATAAACATCAGACTTCTGTCCAGCTCTAGACTGTCGGGATCCACTAGAACTAGAAGAGCTACCACCACCTGATCTCTTGAACTGTTTGCTCTTACCCTTGAAGAAATTTTTCTTTCCACTGCTGCTACCTCCAGCTTCAAATCGAGGTGGCTGTGGAATCTGTGGCTGTTCTTGTGGTTGTCTCACTGGCTGTGGCACAAACTGTGCTCCTCGTTGTTTTAGTATCCCTGCTTCTGCACCCTTTGCTCGATTCAGAGCATCAGCAAAGGTATTCGGTCTTCCCGAATTCACCAGTGTAAACACATCAGGATTCAAGTCATTGATAAATTGATCGGCTTGAGCTTCGTCACTAACAGCGATATGTGGTGCAAACTTCAACATGCTAGTGAATTTAGCGACATATTCTTCAATATTCAACTGTCCCTGTTGCAAACTTGCAAACTCTGCTCCTTTGTCCTTGCGATAAGACACAGGAAAGAAACGCTGATAGAAAGAAGTTCGAAATACAGACCAGGTAATAACAGTACCTTGGTTTTCCAGTGCTCTCTTCGTTGCTATCCACCAACTCTTGGCAAGGCCATGCAATTGATGAATTATCAGTCTCACACGACGATCATCTGTATAATCAATGGACTCAAATTACTGCTCAATATCTTCCAGCCAGTTCTCACACTCTATAGCATTCTCTGTTCCTTGCAACTTCGGTGGTTTGAATGACTGGAATCGTTTCAAAAGTTTTTCCATCGGATTTGCATCACTAAACTCATCAGTAGACGTACTACCCTGTCCATGTTCAGACACTGTCACTGGGACCTGTGCAGCATTTGTCTGTTCAGGCTGATTCGTAGCCAATGTCTGCCTAACTCTCGGTGCTGGTCGGGGAGGCATATATGATAATCAAACACATTAGTGCACAGTTCATCATATCATAACACATTTCTGTTTCAGTTCCTCAATGCCTTCTCAAAAAATCGAATCTGATTCAGTCGTATTATTAAATGCTTCCAATAATATCAGATAACGGATAGCATGCAATTCTTAAAGCTGTAAATCAAGTCAGATAATAAACATGCTTCAAGAATACTTAAATCAGAGTAAAAGACTCGATCTACCCCACTCATCTATTCTTAGTCCAAGAAACTTAACGCTCTGATACCACCTGATGTGGGGACCTCGGGTTGCTAATCTCAAATCTTAAGGGTAATTAATGAATAAGCAATCACCAAGCATTCGAAGCTGTAACAAACAATTTTTTTTTTTTTTAGGCTGCACTCGAGCGGCTGAAAAGCGCCGCTCGGCGCACCCTGCCCATTTTGAGGCAGAACTTTCTGCCCCGGGCTGCGCTCGGGCTGCTGTTTTCTGCAGCTCAGGCGCTGCCCTGGGCAGGTTCTTGCCCACACTTGACAGTTCCAAAACTTGGCAATTGACAACTTCAAAACTTGTTTCCTTTGATGTAACACAAACTTCTACATTTAAACAAAGTCTTAAGCAAGTATACATGCATTTTATTACATCAACCAAGTCGCTAAAGAAACGATAACGATAACGACACAAACTATCTCAAGTTTTATACATGTATTCCAAAACCAACTAAACCAAAGTTTCATGCTTCTAAAGTTCAAGACCTCATCTACAACTCGAGCCCTCACGTGCTAGACTCTCTTCCAGCTGTCAATGACGTCGATGATCAGCTCCTGCCCTCTCTGTTGTCATGCACACATACAAAACAAGACAACAGCCGGATAAACTCCGGTGAGATATAATTCTCAGTATAACCAACATATCGAAAGCGTTAAATAAATCATATTAACTCTATTTCAAACTCGACTCAACAAATAGAGTACTTAAACGCTTTAAATACGAATTGATTCACATAACTTCGAAGCCATCAAGATTCATAAATGACCTTGACATGGATATCCATCTAACGAGTTCGTAACCGACTCGCAAATAAGGTTAACAGCAACCTTGGCATAGAATCAATTCAATATAACATCATATCAACTCGAATATAAAGATCCACTACCTGAGATGGATCAACAACACCACAATTAATTCAAAACATAAACAAGTATGTGATTTTTTGCGGGCCAACTCAAAGATAATCGTTCTTGAGTTTCAAAGTCCCTACTTCGCGATGTCGTCATTATACCTTCGTTTATCTCGGTTCTGAACTCTTCAAATCGGTTCTGAACTCTTCAAATCTGCGAGATATAATCAAAATACATATATCAAACTTCATACCAATCTATCATTTTAGAAACGAGTCAAAACCATCAAGAATTCATCAATCAATCGCATTTCAAACCTCAACTCTTTCTTCGTTCGTTCAAAGTCGGCGTCTCGTGTTGTTGGCCTTCCAAACTTGACTGAAACTGAACAATAAAAATACTATAAAATTGATAACATCTCAATAACAACTTCAACTCAGAATTCGGCTATCAAAACAGTTCCAAAACTCGATTAAACGACGTAGCGATTCCAAATCGGTAACCGACGTAATCCCGACTTCGAAATCATTTCTCTTTTCAATATCATTCAAACTTATAGATATATTTCTCAAACCAGCTGATATAACTCATTCAAATCTTCATTGAAATAGCTATAATCTACAATCATAAGCTAGAGATCATATTTGGACACAATAACATAAGCTCATCAATTCCGGTGTTGCATATTCAAACGATAGAACACCAAGCACAATTCCAAAATTTCAGAATCTGATCTTTGCCACATATCAATTTCGAAATCCATAAAACATAACATAAAACTTACACGAGATCGAAGCCCTCGTTGTAAGGATTCCAGAACACTTTTCGGAATCGAAATCGGACAACCGGAACAAAAGTTATGGCAATTCGAAAATCAAAATTTCAAAGGCAAAATGAAGAAATCGAGCTCTGTTCTTATTTTTTTGAAAATCATACTTCATACACGTGCATAAGCTGAGTAATCAATTCAATATCTGATAACTTTGACTAAAATTGCACTTTAGTCCCTAGATTCTTCAATAATTGCAATTTGGTCCTCGACCCCTATTTTAATTCAATTTCAATCCTAAATAATTTAAGAATATTAGAATTTAAATCAAAACTCTAAATATTCCCAAATTAAATATACTCGGATTAAAATTAAATAAATTCGGATTAATCTCTAATTAATCCCGGGCCTTACACAATGGCACTTTGAAAGGAGTCGATGCGAGCATCAAAATGAGTACACAATTCGGTTTTCAAAGTGTCAATGCGAGTATCTGTGTGCTTGTTAGCACGATGCTCACTTTGAACTATTTGCCCACGAGATCGACAAGCATTTTTTTTTACTTGTATGCTTAGTTGTCATTACTCGTGCCATGCAAAGGCCAATTTCAGAGGAGAGAAAACTCAAGTTTTCCATGAGGGCCTTTCTAGAGTTAGCAACACCGTTTGAGTTCCCATCACATGGGCATCCATGGAGAGAATTGTTGTCCGAAGATCCTCCAGATGATCATACACGACCTGAATGTTGGATTCAATCTCTAGAGTGACAAGTTGTTTGCTGAAAGATGGAATATGTGTTTCCTCATTTTTGGCAAACTCCGAACTGGAGCTAGAAGCAGTGGATGGTGCAATGGTCTCCTTTGTCTGAGTACCGAAGATTGCTTCAATTGTTGGAAAACAAGAGATTCACCGCTCCCTTGTTCCATATGCATAGGAGAGAGAGGCAGAGATGCTGCAGTGGTTTCTTTAACAGTTGATTGAGTAGGAGGTTCTTCAAAAATAGTTTCGGGAGAGGAGTGGTGACAACCAATGTCCGTTTCCATTTGAGTAACTGGGTCCTTGAAGAGTGAAAACTCGGAGATGGATTTGACAACCTCCATCCACTAAAGTTAATGGTATCTCCGGGAGTGGAGTTTCCAAAACAGAACCGGTTACAATTCTAGGGGATGAGAGAGTAGAGGGTACCTGAGCTTGATCTGTTTCTGCTGTGGAAGTGTCAGGAGCTACGTTTGATGCATCTTGTACTGAGGGAGATTGGTCAATTGTTTGGGTAGGTACATGTGCTGTGGAGGAAGAGGGCTGAACCATGGTAGGATCATCTCGAAGACCTAATAAGACTTCTTGTTCTAGGCTGAAAACTTGCTAAGCCATGTCAGTTTCATCATTTGCGTCCAGTGTAGGAAGCATGGCCTTGACCTCGGCCATATAAGCTTCGATGTAAGCAACAAAAAGTATGGGTTTGATGTCATGCTTGATCCTGTACTAATGAAGAAAATCAGCAGTCTTGTTAACCCCTTGTTCAACCGTTCGAGTACCTCGAATTTATCAGCAGCAGTCTTGCTAAGAGGATCAAAATTGTTTTCCCGTTGATTGATGATGTAACGAAGCAAACTGTCACGGAGCTGTACATCAATGAGCTTATGCCAGCCGAGAATCATTTCGATGCTGGAAAAAGAAGTAAGAATAATCATTTTATCTTTTAGTTTAGCCACCTTAACTAAAATATTCTCCTTCAAGATCTTAGAGAAAGTAATTGAAGTTTTGTAAGTAAACCATTCTTCAAATTCTCGGAGTCTGAATCTTACCGCTCGAAGAACTTGTGATAAATGAGGGTGGCCTCAACTATCACAACCGATGGAGGTTTTAATTTTGGAAACAACACAGCTTTGCCTTTGTATTTAGGATCAAAAGTTGGGACTTTAGAAGATGTTTTAGCAGTGGGTTCAATAATTATGATTCTATTCATCGGTCGTGTGGAGGGAGATGAACCGGGTGGGAAGAGATGTTCTGCGATCGTTGTGATTTGTGATACGGCCTCAGCCGGTGATGGTTTAGAGACTTCCTCAATAGATATAATTTCAAGCCTTGGCTCGGTTTGCGGTGGTGCCAAGGATATATATGACATCTGTTAGAGACTTCAAATTCTTTGTTTTTACAGCCTCTGCTTTCTTTCCAGGTAAGGGGGTGCCGAACACTTGAACAACTAGGGCATGATCCATTGCTTCTTCTTCATCCTCAGAAAAAAGACCACTTTCCTTTTTAGGGGCTTAGAGCATTTATGTAGTGACCCATCCCGGATCCACTACCTAAACAGAGTTAAGAGCATAATTAAGCATGCATTAAATAAATCGCTGCGGAAGTCTTAAATACAAAAAGACCGGCAGAATACAACCGGCTAAACAAACTCAATTATACAACCCAATCGAATTTAAATAAAAACCTACAGCTAATCCTGCTGTCTTCAAGGTCACTGGCTACTCCAGACTCCTGGTGCTCAATCCTGCACCTACACCTGCCCCGTCGAATAGGGTGTCCAGATATACAGAAAAGACTGAACGTGAGCTCTAAGCTCAATACGCAAATACGGATAAACATACAAATATGATGCATGCAAATGACAGGGTATCCATATCTGGGATAACTGTATACAAACTGCTCAGACTGGCGCCTGGAATATAAGCTCGTCACATCGAGGTAGCTAACCACTGTGTGCGACCACTCATTCCCAAATCCCGGACGCGGACCACAGAGTCCTCTAGATATCAGTACCTAAGGGTACTCAATATCAAATGTCCTAACAGGGCTGAGCAACCCTAACTGGCTCATCTCAAAAGATATACAGATGTACAGGCACAAGATGATATACACATGCCGCATAACAATAATAACATGAAAACATATAAATGCAACATATAAGCATGCATATCCGCTGGCAATCTCAGTCAGTACTTACGTACCTTTTTAAGGCAGTCCTAGTAGTCCCACTCTAGGTTCCAAGCCTATCATCAAGTCTACAATGCAAATACTCATGCATCAATCAATAAGCTCTAAAAGCCTTAACTAAGCTATTGCATACTCCTAAATAATTTAAGGAGACTATAGCTATACCTGCGTACGTCGTCAGCCCACTGATGGCGACTATCCCGCAACTAGGGGCACACCCCTGCTGCAGCTCCACAGCCTCGAGCATTGCTCCACTAAACGAGTACTGCTCAGCTACTATGTCAGACACTGTCTGACTATACTAGAATATATTTCCTACTCTAACTCTAAAATAAGAGTACCCAAAGCCCTAAAATAGAGCTACTAGGCAAAGGAGAGGAACTCGGAATTGGCAAGAAATGAGGAGCTCGGACCTCATATTTATAGGCATCGATCGGAAGCTCCGTTCCTCGATCGGAAGCTCCGTTTGTTTAGATCGGAAGCTCCGTTCCCCGATCGGAAGTTCCGTTCGCTACGTGTCAATTCGGTCCACATGCAACCACACACCTGTCACCGACAGCCATCGGAAGCTCCGATCCTGATCGGACGTTCCGATCTCCCTGCTTCCGATGTGGTTCCGAACTCACCAAGATCGGAGGCTCCGATCCTGGATCGGTGGTTCCGATCCCACTCGAGTCATGAAACCCTCTAAGCCATTTTCGAGTGTCCTGGATCCATTTCTGGAATCCGTTAACCCTTCTGGAATTTCCTTAATCATGTTTTACTTAATCCCGACATGATTGTACGATTTAATTACTCATTACTCATTAATCATTAGTTTTGGATACGGGCCACTACATTCCCACCACCTTAAAAGGATTTCGTCCTCGAAATCTAAGGTAAACCTCGGAATATAGTACAAACCACTTGTCCAATTCAGCAATAGTTCCGGTTCCAAATATTGGGTCAAATAACCTTCGACAGACCCAATCCTTGATAAAATAGTGTAACACTATTGACTACCGTCAGTTATCCATCGATAACCTCAACAACACGGCACCTTCGGTCCAAATTGCCCATTGAATCAGTCACACTGCCTACAAATCTTAGCGATGACACCCTTGCTAAGATAGTAATTAATCAGCAGTTATCTATAGATATGTACGAACTCCATCGCAGTCCAACTAGAGAACAAGATACAACACATTGTATCTCACTGGTCTAACGGTAACATCTCATCTCTTGATGTTATCGAAAAGCCCTAAACAATCGACCTAGATTCAACTCTCGGTCAAATCCTAGATATCCTTTTTCCAAGAACTCGTGTGAGTTACTTTTTATCACGAAGGATAAAATATATTTTCCAAAACAGTACCTTATGCGAATAGAAATGGCAGCTACTGGCCACCCGCTCGCAGAGCAATCGCACCACTGCACGCGACTCTAACCATTTGAAATCCTTAGAATAATTGCGATAAACCTTGATCCGAATCTCGCCATCGTAGATAGAATCTACTCGATTACATTAGTCATCCTGCCATTGGCCAACAAATGTTCCCAAAGAACAACAACTAGCAAACAAAGATTACTAACCCCAATTGTGATAAGATCCTTATACACAATTTCTTGTCTAAAAGCATTCTTCGAGGTCGTCGTCTCGAAATTCACTAACATCATGCTGAAACACCCAGATGGACCACACCATCCTCAGCAGTAGTCTCAATCAAATGTTTACTTCCATATCAGAACTAGAGATAGTATCAACGAAAACGATTCCGGTTAATCCTGTTCCAGATAACCAAACCCTTGGCTCCCTAGCGGGGATAACCAAACTGATTCACCGCAATCCCGCACAGAATCTATCAATACGGATGGAAATTACGTTATCAAATCCTTTCAATGACACAGCATATCAGAACGCACTGGGATATCAGTGACAACAATCCTGCCAGACTCAGAAACACAAGTCTCAGCTGTTGTCTCATCCCATGAAACAACTAATGCTATCATGCTAATGCTCATTGAAATCCAAAAGCACTTGTCGAATTACCGCTCAAGAACAACTCTTGAGAAATCTGCTGGAAGCACCCAAGCTGATCATTCCGACTAACAGTCTCCAAAATTCGTTCACTGACAATCCTGGAACAATCACTGAATCCTTTTTCCGCAAACTGAATAAATCATTGCTAAAACCAAGCAATGTTCAGATCAAAATCCGTCACTGGTAGCCAAAGCAACGTTACCAACAACTACGATCGCAAAAGAAAACTAATGACCACTTTCGTGATTCGCAGAATCCAAAACTCTCGATTCCCGCATCCCTGGAGATTCCTTAGCGACTAAAGAATTTCCTAAATGCACTTGAATCGCTATATCATAGCATACCATAATTAAGTACTATTCCAGCACTTCTTGATTCACTATATCCCAATCAGTACCAATTGGAATATTCTGATCAATCAAGTTGATCTATTGTAGCTCTTGCTATGCCTGAAGATACAAATTCTAATCAGACAATCACAGATCAATGAAAAATCCCATGGCCGATCACTATCAATGATCTCAATGCCACACGTCCGCAGATCCCAAATACTTGAAATCAAAAGAATCACAGCTGATTCAATCACTCATCTTTGACAGAGTCAGACAACAGTTACAAGTAGTCACTAGTGCTAAACCTGCACCAGTCTAGACATACTATCCACTGTCTATCTTCATCCAAGATGATCATAAGGACTTGTTCAACTCAAGCCGCAATACAAGTCCGAATGATTTCAACTATCGTTGAACATACTCCTGATAATTATATCTCTTGCTAAGACTGCAACAAATCGAGACTGAGGTTTCTTGCCGCGGTGTCCCACCTGAAATCACCACCAAGTGTACACTGGCATAAATCACGCTATCCTCATGCCTCAAATCGTCATGTACAATCCTTAGCATCAGATATAATCTATCACTGAAGGAAACCATCAATGCTGAAAAAAAAATACTAATCCCCGAGTCAAACGTTATAGGAAGTTCACAAACCAAACTCCTAGTTAGCCCCTATCACCAGAGCATCCAAACACCGACTAGATCCACTAGTCTAGCAGTAACCAATAGTCTAAAACTATCTGCTCAGAGTACGCACTTGTCAAGGAAATCCCTCCAAGACTGGTCCTTATGACAAAATCCAAAGCAATATCTCTGACGACAGTCAGACGATATCTAAACCACAGATACTTAACCAGCCAATATCTCTGAAGACAGTCAAACGATATCTAAACCACTGATACCTAACCAAGGCAATTAATCCAAATTCATACCCCGTTGTGACTGTTACCACAACTCTAGACTAGTAGCCTTCCCACCGCCAATCCTGAAGCACGAAGGCTTCCAGACATTCTCCAAAGTACGAAAGACTCCCAGAGTAACATTGGCATAGGGTCGCGCTCCATCATGTCTAGTCATGGTCATAGTCCACAACTCTCGGTATATATACTCGACTTGGTATCCCGATGAAATCCCATCATCACGAAGTCTCAACCTATGAAGGTTAATCAAGCTATTGATCTATGGAAATCACCTAGAACGAAACTCAAAATTCTAAAACAAGATCAATAATCCCATGTCCCCAGATGAATCACCTCATCAATGGCACTAACCCAGTCAAATGACTAAATAGGTCAATCCTAGGAAAACACCTAGACTAACCACACTTCAATTCGTTACCGCTGGCTTACCCAAAATCCATGAGCTAACCTAGTTGATTACCAACCAACTAATTCCAAGCCAAACTTTATAAAATTTCTTGCAATCAATCACGAATTTCTGAATAAATAAAACATGTATCATTACTTCAAGTTATGTACAATTTCCTTTATTACAATCCCATGTAATACATACAGTATTCAAAATACAACAAATGTACATCCAATAACTTGAACTGATACAACCAAATTCTAATGATTCATTACAACTGAAATACTGTTTACAACTACAAAAATACAGTATTTAAAATCATCAAATCTTGTCTTCGTTCCTTGAGCATGAAGCTTCCCATCGACACATGCATCGATACAAGCATACTCCCGTCCAAGTCTCTCTACATGTCCTCCCGTGAAGAACTCCGGAGAAATGGCACGTAATAGCTAACCAGCTATGCTCTGCGTCAGTGCATGTCGGTCGACTTCTTTTGCTCGCGATCTACCATCAGCGTTCTTCTTGTATCCGAATCATGCTTTTGAACATGAAGTTTCCCGTATGCCTAACAAAAGCATCAATGCAAGCATACCGACAAAACCATGTTCTGCATGAGTTTACAGATCTTACGCTAGGAACCTGCCATGCCTTAGGCACTCGAAGCATTCCCTGGTAAAGGTCTATCTGACAATCTCTCCAACTACGAGTGGAGAATATTCGAGGACTGGAACCACATGGATTATTAAACACCATTCGTTCCAAAAAGCCCTCAGAGGTATCTGACGCGATATACTCGATCTTCTCTTCCAGTCTTCCTTGGCTGGAATCCATATATTCTTCGATCAACATCCCAATGCATCGAATGATGAACTGTCCACAGCAGTCAGTCTATCTATCGATATGCTACTACTGGTGTTCTCATCACTGTTGCATTCCTTATAGTAAAGACTTATGCCGCAAACCTCGGCAATGAAAAACCAAATCTTCTTTCGCTGGGCCTCAATCAATCCTACAAGGATAATCAAGAAGTCTTAATATCAATTTCCTAAGTCCCTTGCATGCATTGCTCTGATACCAATAAATGTAGTGACCCATCCCGGATCCACTACCTAAACAGAGTTAAGAGCATAATTAAGCATGCATTAAATAAATCGCTGCGGAAGTCTTAAATACAAAAAGACCGGCGGAATACAACCGGCTAAAAAAACTCAATTATACAACCCAATCGAATTTAAATAAAAACCTACAGCTAATCCTGCTGTCTTCAAGGTCACTGGCTACTCCAGACTCCTGGTGCTCAATCCTGCACCTATACCTGCCCCGTCGAATAGGGTGTCCAGATATACAAAAAAGACTGAACGTGAGCTCTAAGCTCAATACGCAAATACGGATAAACATACAAATATGATGCATGCAAATGACAGGGTATCCATATCTGGGATAACTGTATACAAACTGCTCAGACTGGCGCCTGGAATATAAGCTCGTCACATCGGGGTAGCTAACCACTGTGTGCGACCACTCATTCCCAAATCCCGGACGCGGACCACGGAGTCCTCTAGATATCAGTACCTAAGGGTACTCAATATCAAACGTCCTAACAGGGCTGAGCAACCCTAACTGGCTCATCTCAAAAGATATACAGATGTACAGGCACAAGATGATATACACATGCCGCATAACAATAATAACATGCAAACACATAAATGCAACATATAAGCATGCATATCCGCTGGCAATCTCAGTCAGTACTTACGTACCTTTTTAAGGCAGTCCTAGTAGTCCCACTCTAGGTTCCAAGCCTATCATCAAGTCTACAATGCAAATACTCATGCATCAATCAATAAGCTCTAAAAGCCTTAACTAAGCTATTGCATACTCCTAAATAATTTAAGGAGACCATAGCTATACCTGCGTACGTCGTCAGCCCACTGATGGCGACTATCCCGCAACTAGGGGCACACCCCTGCTGCAGCTCCACAGCCTCGAGCACTGCTCTGCTAAACGAGTACTGCTCAGCTACTATGTCAGACACTGTCTGACTATACTAGAATATATTTCCTACTCCAACTCTAAAATAAGAGTACCCAAAGCCCTAAAATAGAGCTACTAGGCGAAGGAGAGGAACTCGGAATTGGCAAGAAATGAGGAGCTCGGACCTCATATTTATAGGCATCGATCGGAAGCTCCGTTCCTCGATCGAAAGCTCCGTTCGTTTAGATCGGAAGCTCCGTTCCCCGATCGGAAGTTCCGTTCGCTACGTGTCAATTCGGTCCACATGCAACCACACACCTGTCACCGACAGCCATCGGAAGCTCCGATCCTGATCGGACGTTCCGATCTCCCTGCTTCCGATGTGGTTCCGAACTCACCAAGATCGGAGGCTCCGATCCTGGATCGGTGGTTCCGATCCCACTCGAGTCATGAAACCCTCTAAGCTATTTTCGAGTGTCCTGGATCCATTTCTGGAATCCGTTAACCCTTCTGGAATTTCCTTAATCATGTTTTACTTAATTCCGACATGATTATATGATTTAATTACTCATTACTCATTAATCATTAGTTTTGGATACGGGCCACTACAGTTTATTCTTCACCAGAACCGCTTGTGCACTCACCAGATTTTTCTTCAAGAATTTGTGATTTGTGGCCTCATTCAACCGTTTGGCAGCATGAAGAGGCTATGTTTCAGATAGATCAACACCCAATATACTGAGAAGATGACATATTTGGAGAGAAAAATCTTTGGATTGTTCTTTTCCCTTAATCATGTCACAGAGTGTGATATAGAGAATATCAGACCAGTTGATGTCAATCTTGGATGCGATGGAAGCCATGTACTAGAATTTTTCAAGTGTAACTTTGTCATAAGAACCAGCTCTAGCGAGGAGAGTTTTGGCCACAATATTGGCCAACAGTCGATAACAAACTTTGATATTTTGTTTGAGATCCGGAATCTTGACAGGGGCTCCATCCAGTGAATCGATGCATTTCTTTCAGGAAGCTCGGAGCATTTTCCCAAACCCTTTGTGGGCAAATCAAAAGCACCACCTAAGAATTGTTGATCAAAAGAGTGTTTCCTCCCACTAATAATGCAAACAATCGTTCCATGGACGATTTGGACAAAAGCAAAAAATTTCTTGACGACCGGTATAGGTTGAAAGTAGATCATCCATTGATAAATTTCCTAAGATCGGAAGCTTCCAGCATATTGAAGACCTTTGAGATTTTTGCATTTTTCACTACGTGAACAACCTCAAAGTTGATTCCTAGGCAAGTCTTCTGGATAGACATGCTGTAATATGTGAACACGAAGGATTGGCAAAGAACAAGTGAAAGCACAAAGGAATTTTGGAAATAATGTGTGAGTGCATAAGTTTGGAATGATGAGTAATGTGCAAATATATAGGATTCGATGGGTCAGTGAATTGATTAAGTAACAGTACGATAGAATTTTGAATTTTGAAAAATGAAAATAGGCGCGTAAAGTACTCGTACATAATGATATGGATAACGACTATAATGATAGAACCAGGAGTTCCAAATACTTCCCTTGAGTGGTGGTCAGAGAACCCTGTGTACTAGATAGGACATAGCCGCCTATCTAGCACCTCATCAGAAGCCATCATTATGATAAGTATGCCTAATACCAGTTAACATATTTACACTCGAGATAAGATTGGAAGCAGAACAGTCGTGTGACTCTCCGACTTCTACCGTTTTTGCTATAAATACACGAGTCCATGGCTAGGGTTAAACAAAAGTATCAACAAATTATAATCTTTCAAAAGCAAAGAAAATGCCTAGGCCGACTGATCTTGTTGCAGAGTTCTACACTTGGTTGCTAGATACCCAGAAGCAAGAATACGAAAAAGGTCATCTATTAGAAGACGATCGAGACTTGGCTCGAAAAGAGAGCTTACAAAGCTACAGATCCACTATTTTCCCCTCATTTCTATAGCCTTTGCCTGAAGTTTCTTGGCCAGAGAGAGGCGATTTACGCGGTTGATGGGCACTACCAGCAGGGATCCACTACAAGAAAATTGCAAAACGACAACGGATATTATCCGTTGTCTTAGGGGGGATTAAAACCGTTGTAACTGGGGGCGTTGTAAAAAGCGTGCCCTATAACAACGGTTTATATCCGTTGTCGTAGACAGCCTACCACAACGGTTTTGCAACAGTTTTTAACCATTGTCGTAAGTCTCCAAAGACAACGGTTCTGCAACAGTGTAAATCCGTTGTCATTGACTATTTAAGACAACGGTTTTGTATAGTTTATATCTGTTGTCGTTTGTGGATTACAAGAACGGTTTTGCAACAGTGTATATCCGTTGTCGTTTTTGAATGACGACAACGGTTTTTGCAACAGTGTATATCCGTTGTCGTTTGTGATATACGACAACGGTTTTGGCAATAACATAAATCAGTTGTATTTGGAGTCATTAAAATCGTTGCCTAATTAATCTTCATACGAACTATAAATATTAATAAAGAAATCAATATAAAATAAAATATTTACTACATTGAATCCATGAAAATATTCAAGTTCCAAAATAGTTACACACATATAATTTGGAAGATAATACTACGTAGTCGAAACACAGCTCAATCCTTGCATCAAAACCCCTTATGCATGACTCCCGAGTTACCTACAAGAAAACACATTCTCAGTCCAAAATTATCAACAAAATCTTAGACCAATTTAAACATGGAATCCAATCTCAACTATCAAACTAATATCTCGCTTGTCATGGAAAAAAATAAAAGAAAAAAACTCAGCAAATCCAAAAGGGAAGGCAGTGCAGATTTTATTAAACTCATTTTTGCATTTATATTGAATTCATAAAATATAGTAGGCACAGTTGACAAACCGTGGACTCCGACCAACCCACAGGCCACAAGCTAAACCATGGATTTGGCACTTTCAAGTTCCACTCCACAACATCCCAATAACTCAAACCACACACCATTTCAAGTTCCATTCCACATCCCAATAAGCTAGCCTCCCAAATTTAATTCATACTAGCATGGATCTGCCTTCTTGTTTGATATCATAAGCAAATTAACATTATTTTAGGTACATGTAAAATAAGCTATGCATATTTAATCTCTCCTATTCTACAGCATATTTCATTTTAACTAAAAGTTGACTAAAGATCCTATGCAGCTAGTTAGGCCTTGTTCGTACCTTAGGGAATCCAAGCTCATAGAGCCCAAAAACGACAAGAGCCACCAAAGGAACAACAGAAATTGGAGTCAGAAACCTGTAGTTACACATGCATGAGTAATAGCATAATCACTATAAGAAGTGAACTTGTTCACACTAAAATCTTGTGTGTATGTGTGTGTCTCAATAATAGATTTGTCAATTGTCTCATTCAAGGTAGATGCTACAGCACAAAACAAAGTGTCTTACAGACCTAGACATTGACACTACCAAAAAGCATCCAAAATTACAAATCATGATGCATTATCTAACGAAAGCACCTGGTCAAGAACATGTGAGATTTCTCCTCAAAAAATAGTCTTTACTTAGGAGGGCTAAAACATTAATGAAGGATAGTTCCCATTAATTCCAGAGTCCAGACCTCTCCTAGCTAGTGTTTTATTTATGCACCTTCTAATTAATCTTTTACAAAAGAAAAAAAATTTCAATCTTAAGCTTTTTACAGAGTCCAGACCTTGTTAGCTAAATTTTTCGACCTTGTTATCTTTTTTCATCTTTTTGAAGAGAATCCTGCCATTTGAACAGAAAAATGTTACCAGATTAATGAATTTTATACAAAATATATGCTAAACAATTCAAAGAAAAAAGTTAAATTTAATCGAAAACTTACCACATGTAAACAACTATACAATTGGCAGATATTGGCTCCAACAGATAAAAAGGTATGATATCTTCAAGGTCCACAAGTAGTTCGTACTCATCGTCAAATAAATCATGATCAAGAAATATTGATATATGTTTTCCAGGTATTTCCAGCCCACGCTTAACATAACAGTACAAAATATGCAATGATCTCGGCACATTGGATGGCAAAACAGGATTACTTTTTTTCTCAACAATTTTCTTCCTTTGAGGCTTCTGAAAATCGCACATGTAAATATGTTAGTGGTGAAAAAAGGATGGATACGCCTTTTTTCTTGAGGAAACTTTTTCTTTGTTGTTATTCATTGGAATAGTCATCCTCCATCAAAAAAAGAAATGCAAGAATCAATTCCACCAAATGAAACTTCTGAACGGACATAACACATATAGTCCATGAAATATTGCCTGCAGCAGCATTATGAACAAAAAACTAATAAAGAAAGACGACTAAAAAACCAATGCACAAATGTATGCTTAGGGCATTGATAACACTTGGTGAAGAGTCCAATAGTATCAATTTGATGCACAAAATTCACTATGCTCGCCCTACCTCGGACCTCCAAATCCAAATCCTATAATAAAAACCCATGCCACCACAAATATGTTCACCTAATATGTGCCAACCCACCCTCCAACAAGTTTTGGAGGTCTCTCCACTGCATTTTGTAATAATAATAATAATAATAATAATAATAATAAAATCAAAGAAGAGGAGATATAACTAAACATATTTTTTTAGGATGAGATTGTTATAATTAGATCATGAATAAGAATCGTAAAAAAATGGTTCTTGAAAGTGTTTTTAATTAACAAACTAATTTCTTTTTATCTTTTCCTCGACTTTTTTGGGTTTTCATGTTGGGGTGGAGGAAAGTGCATGCATGCGTTGTCTATTTCATTATCTGCCTAACAATATTAATCTCAAACTGGTGATAAAGCTAATTATTAATGAAGAATTGCATGATTCAATTACTAGCTAGGAATTAATTAATTTCATTTATAGAAATAATAAGTATTTTCTCAAAAGATATATATATATATATATATATATATATATATATAGAGAGATAGATAGATAGATAGATATATACCTCTCTGGCAGAAGTAGAAGCAAAAGTGATCATATGAGCCAAGGCAGGAATTATGTAGACGGTGAAGCTAACAAGAAAAGATCCAACGGTGGAGTTAATTGGTCCGAATAATGGAAATATAATGGCCAGAAACCAGTCTAACATCCTAATCAATTATTCTGTCCGAGGCTTGAACTAGTCTAACATCCTAATCAAGAAGTAAAAGTGAAAAAACTTAAGCCTAGATCCGAACTAATTACTACTGATACACCTTCGAACATATAACAAAAGTTCTGAAATCATCACAAATATTTCATCTATGAAAGAAATAACATGCGAAAACAAGAATCAATTTTTGAATAAACCTAAAAATTACCAGTGCACCATCACCGATAATTACGAGCTTGAAGCACGGGAAATTTCAATAAAATTTGAAATAAATAAAGGAGATAATTTTTCATATCCAAGCAGCCCACTGAACTTCAAGTTAATGAGCTAAAAAATTGAGTTAAAAGCTGAAAATAAACATAAAATTTGTCCAACTCGAATCTAAACTTAGCTGAAATCCGAACAACGCATTACTAGCTCCGTCGGAAACTCGCCAAAAAAGTGAAACAAACTGCAAAATCAGGGATTGGCTTAGGATATTTCCAAGATTCGAATCCATCCTATTAACTAACAAAATATCACAGAAGTACCTCTCAATCCTCCTCTTCAGAAACTCCCTATCTCGATCCTTCTTCTGCAACCTCTCTCGATCTCTTCACCTCACTGATTCATGCAATTCCATCTCCCTATCCTCTTTTGAAGGAAAAAAAACATAAATTAAATAACAGAAAATCTCAAAAAATCACTTAACAAAACAATAATTAAAAAACAAAGACTCCAAAAGAATTTTACCCAACAAATTGAATCTTTCAAAGACGTGACTCTCCGTCGCCTCCTCGACAAACTGTTGGCAACAGAAGTAGTCGTCAAATTTATGCTCCTCTCCATTACACAACCAATTTCCTCCCAATAATCACATAATATTCTCATTTTCCAACCATCTCTCAAGCAAAAATAAACGCAAACAGGTAAACAACCGATACACAAAAAACACCCTCGAAAACATAGAAACAAAACGGAAGAAAATAAGGATTGGAAGAAATCAAGCAAAACAACTCACGAACATACTTCGGACAGCTCTATTTCTGGCTCAAAATTATCGCTTGAAGGCTTGTAATGAAGCTTAGGGTATGAGCAACAAAACCCCTAAATTTATTTCAGATTAATTGCGGAAATAGCGAAAGTGAAGGGAAAGGGAAATAACAAAAAATAAACAGAGCACATGCGATTCTGTTATCATTAACTTAAGTAAAATAGGGATCATTACAAGAAAATCTCAGAAAATGGTCTAAATACGAACAACATCCCATTCTCTCCGGACCACCATGAAATCTTTGGGTGATGCTTTGGCTAAAGTAGTCGCAGCCGCAGCCATTTTCCCATCTATAACGAATGAGGAAGTCCCTCACCCTCTCTCGCTCCACAGCAGCCTTTTCGTCCCTTTCTGGCATGAAAAAACCCTAGCTCAAAAATTATGATTTATGGATTAAATCAAAGCTTAAGATGCAAGGAACAAAACCCCTCAAGAAATTTGGAATTCCGGCAACAGATGGAAAAGTTATGATCGCGGGAAGGCGAGGTGTAGAAAGTGACGAGAATGACGGGAAAACTTTAAAGTGAAGGAGAGTGTAACTATGTGTGCGTATGTATATTGAATATAAAATTAAAATAAGTTTATTTTTTTATAAAAAAAAAATTAAACAACAAATACAACGGTTTTAAAAAACCGTTGTCTATGAGCGAGTTTTTGAAGATACAACAAAAGATGATTAAAACCGTTGTCGTAGCACAAAAAAACTCTCTCATAGACAACGGTTTTGTAAACCCGTTGTCTTTGACATACCTAAGACAACGGTTTTTAAAAAACCGTTGTCTTATTTCAACAAAAAAGAGGCAACAACAACGGTTTTATTAAAAACCGTTGTTAAATGAAAAAACACAACGGTTTTTCGAAAAACCGTTGTCTATTGGGTGTTGTTGAATCCCAAATTTCTTGTAGTGGAGGACATCTTCAAGATGGAAGGTGTCCTAGAGCATGAGGAACAGAGGAAGATCTCTTTCTCTGATAGCTACACCAGAGCTTCCACCAGCACCAGGAATCTAGATATGTCTTCTACAGGTTCAAGAGGTGGCTGCCACGCACGTTGCACTTTGTTCCGCATAACAATTATTTTCCCGAGGTTCTTGTCGGTGACTGTCTCTGATATCATTCTGTCACATCCCGGGCCCAGGCCCGCATTTGGACAACTACACAATGGGCCCCTTTAGCAATTACTTTATATCTGTATTCATTTTACGAAAATGATTAACCCAAGTTGCTATAGAAGTCCATTGTAGCCCATTTTAAACTCATTTCAAAGCTTTTATTTTTCTGATGTGGGACAGGGGTCTCATATCTTCTAAACCGGTTGACATGCAACGGTCGTAGCAAGTGCCATGGTTGGGTGAGAAGTTGAGTCTCCTCTTCTATTCTTATCCCAAGCTCGAACTCATATGCTTTAAGATATGTGAATATGTCATGGAGCTCGAGTTTGTTCAGATCCTTGGATTCTCGCATGGCTACTGTCTTGACATGCCATTCTCTTGGCGAAGCTCTCATCACCTTCAAGGAAATTTCACGATTAGTGTAAGATTTACCAAGAGTAATAAGTTCACAAACAATACTGCTAAACCATTCATCAAACTTTTGGATGGCGACGGTTAGCTTGTTCACTTTGGTTTGATCGTTGCCTTCGCACAACTGAGTCAGATTTTCCCAGATCTCCTTAGCAGTGGTGCAATTCTTGATCTTGTTGAACATATTCTTGTCTAGAGTCTTGTAGAGGATGTCCTTAGCAATATTATCGAGATTGGATTTCTTCTTATCCTTTGTGGTCCATTTTGACTGGTGCTTGTCCACCATTTGTGGCTCGCCACTGGAGATAGCTACGATAATGTTTGCTTTGAGGATCTTCATGGGTCCGTCTGTGATGACATATCACATGTCACCATACTAGGCCGAGAGATGAGCCTGCATACGTATTTTTCAATCATCATATTCTTCTTTAGAAAATATAGGAATTTTATTAAACGAAGTCATTATTGAGGTATGAGTATCAGCAGTTGAGAAAAACTCCGCTCTGATACCACTTTTTGGGGATCGGGTGTGTGTGTATAAAAAGGGGGGGGGGGGGGAGAATACACACTCAAAATGTTTTCGATAAACTCAAATAGTTGAGTGAATGTTAGTCCACTCAACCGATATTCTCAACCTCTGAATGTGCTTGAACAAGTAAGATAAGTGTGGAAATAGCTCAAGCACTTCCAGTGATATGTAAGTAGACCAGTGGTTATAAGTTATGGAAGTTCGAAGGCTGAATCCTTCTACGTCTCTCCTTCTTTCACACAGGAAGGAATTCACTAGAAGACTTTGGCAACTACAACGTCTTGTAATCTGTCCACTCTAATATTAGGACTTCAAAACTGCCTAACTCGAAACTCCTAGATTTCACCAAGGATAAGATTCAAAGTTCTTATCAAACTCTTTCAACAACACAATCCTTGTTTGAGTTTCAAAACTCAAATGCTCAAATCCTTCGATTTAAACTCTCTTTCTTGAGCAATAGAGGGAATTGAGGAACCCTTATATGATCTTGAATAATCTGATAACTTTCTGATGAAGTGGGGGTTGATGTGAGAAAAGTGAATAACTTCGAGTATGAGTTCTCAAAATGAGATTGCTAAGATTTTCGCATATAGTAAGCTTCGTTCTTTCTTCTTCAAGCAATATTCAAGTATATATAGTACCATGATTTCCAACATCTTTATTGTTCAAGAAATGCACATGTTCTTTAACTGTAGCAGATTTCCTAGGAAGTCCCAACATCTTAAATGTATTGATACCATTTTTGCTTGTCTCTTTCATGTAAGTAGGGTCTTCAATAAATACGAGATGTTACTTTTTCTTTATTCGATAGGTAACGACTGTAGTTAGACTATGAGCAAAGATATCTCAATAATCATTTCGAGTAACTTTTCAACATACTCTGTTGTTTGCTCATAAATGCTTCAGGCGGCTCTTTAATGTTGTCTAGGCTAGTTCATAGACTCTTTCCTTTGTGACCGTTAAGAGAATGTCGACTCTATGGGGTGTAAGAGATCGTATAGAGCTTTGGAAACCGGTTGAGAGGAAACTTGAGTAAGTGACCGGTTGATATGTGTAATTGGTGTTTGTCTTGTAGCTTGTCGAGGGTCGTTGCTTCAGGGCTTCAGATGAGCAGTCGATACTCCAGATCTTAAGTTGAGCGGTCGTTACCTGTTATACAAGAGAAGGCGACAAAAACTATAACACTAATATATTGTTTAGTTATCACCAAAACGTAGGATTCAACATATGTGAGGTTAAAAGAAGTTGATAAACGTTTTCTATAATTTTAAATATGAAGATGATAATGGGTTCTATCAGATTTTGATTTCGACCTATTTGAGTAATTTTGTGGGTTAGCCTAGGGGTATGTCTAGAGCTGTCAGATGGGTCGACCAGATGGCGCGGGCCGACCCACCGCCCACCATCACGACGGGTTAACACTCCAATAAATGTTAATTAGTTTTCGAAAAAAATGACATTATTATCCCTACGACATGTTCCTTCTATTTTTCCAAAAATAAAATCTATTATATTGCATGTGTTTCTTTAGGTCGCACAAATTTTTCCAAGTGTAGTAAAAACAATTGCATTTAGTATTGGAAAAATCGATGCTGCCCTCACTGCAGTATGTCAGTTTTTTATTGGCCACCCATGGGGTAGCATCGACATATCCAGTTAACACATGTGTCGAAAAAAATGGAATAAACGCGAAATATGACCAAAGCTCTACTTTGTCGATGACCACAGTAAGCTTAATATTTAAATGCACTTAAACACAATTAAGTGCGATTTTTTTTTTCAAAATTTTAATCAGTTTATTTAAAAAAAAACCCATCGATCATCATCTCGCATCAATTGTATAAATAATATAAAAATTAAAAGTTAGTGTACTAAAACCAAACTTTAAACGTACAATGGATCAAAACACAAAATTAAAATTGCTCAAGATAACACACAAAATTAAAAAAATAAATAAAATAAAAACTATTTTAATTCCCATTTATAAATACCCATGAGCGAGACATGCATTTGGATCAACCAGAAACGTAACTTCCAACTCTTGAACATTCTCTGTTTCAGTACTATTTTAATTTTCCAACCAAGATGATGAATACGGATTTCGAAAATGCTCGTGGATCAGTGACATACCATCCCACCGTTTGGGGAGACCATTTTCTTGCATATGGCGCTGATTTAGATATGACGGTATGTTTACGAATTTACTGACAAATTTTGCCTTCCATTAATTTTTATTCGTCCTGCTTATTACTATATATATATAAATGTGTGTGTGTTTGTGTCATAAAGATGAAACAATTGGCTAGTGGTGAAGAAGAAGAAGAAACAACAGCGATTGTAAAACAAAGAGAAGAGGTAAGAAGGATGTTTGCGGCGGATGAGTACTCTTTGAGCCAGAAATTAGATCTCATCAATGCAATCCAACGCCTTGGAGTGGGCTATCATTTTGAAAAAGAAATCGACGAATCCTTACTCCACATTTACGAGCTGCTGGATTCTCGTGATGATCTTAATTCCAATCTTAGAGTCATTGCTCTTCGTTTTCGTCTACTTAGACAACATGGATATCGTGTCTCGTGTGGTATGTACCATACCTAGCTACTTAACTTCGCAATTGAAAATTTTGTGATTAATATGTATATATGTTGCATTTAGCAGATGTGTTCAAACAATTCACGGGCGACCAAGGAAAATTCGAAAGATCGTTGATTACCGACCCACATGGTTTGTTGAGCCTGTACGAGGCCGCACATTTTGGAATACATGGGGAGGATATTCTAGACGAGGCACTAGACTTTTGCACCAACAACCTCCAATCCATCCTTCTCAACAGTACTAATGATTCTCTAGTACTTGTCACACAAATTGAAGAAGCCTTAAACTCGCCAATCCACAAAAGTTTGGTAATGTGTAAAGCAAAGAAGTTCATGTCTACGTATCAAAATGAAGAATCGCATAATAAGACACTGCTAAAGTTTGCGAAAACGAATTTCAACCTGTGGCAGAAGATGGCTCTTAAGTGATACAACAAAGTATCTCAGCTCGAACCTTAATTATAATATTGTTAATATATATATTATTCTACTTACTCGAACAATTTCTGCAATCTATGTGACTATATATTTATGTGTACATGTATAGGTGGTGGAAGGATTTAGATGCCACAACTAAGTGGCCATTTGCCAGAGATAGAGTGGCAGAATGCTACTTTTGGATGTTGGGATTCTGTTATGAGCCACAGTACATGCTTGCAAGAAAAATAATGTCCAAAGTCATTGCCTTTGCTTCAATTATTGATGACATTTACGACGTACAAGGAACGTTGGATGAACTTGAAATTTTTACCGATGCGATGCAAAGGTATATATATGCACTATTCATGTATTAGCTATTGCTCACATGCATGAGATGCATATATAGCATAAGGTAGTGTTTGTTACCTCTAACGAAAGTTATTATGAATTTATTTTGTTAATACTACCTAAAGACTGAGACGAAAGTAAGTAAAATTTTGATTTGTATTGTGAAATAATATACATGCGTTTGACGATGATATTTTAATGGCAGGTGGGATATCAGCTCCTCAAATCAACTACCACCGTATATGAGACTGTGTTACGAAGCCCTGTTTGATGTTTATGCTGAAATGGAACTTGAATTGGGAAAAACAAGCTCATTGCACCGGGCGAATTTAAATTATGCGAAAGAAGAAGTAATCGATGATCTAGATGACTTTTTTATAATCTAAAACAACGTAACTTTTTCATTTCACCCAAAAGTATGGTGGTATCTAACCATATATTTGGCTAGAGAATCGACCGATATATATGATTTGTTTAATTATCATCAATCTGTTAATCCTTCCAATGTTATTTTTAATGTTTTGCAGATGAAAAAACTGGCGAGAGCATATTTTGAAGAGGCCAAATGGCTCTATACTAACCATATTCCAAGTATGGAGGAGTATATGAAGGTGGCACGTGTCTCCGCTGGTTATATTATGTTGACCACAACTTTCTTGGTGAGTATGGTAAATATGGTCTCCAAGGAAGATTTTGAGTGGATAACAAGTGAGCCATTACTCATTCTAGCCTCATCCACAATTGGCAGACTAAGAAATGATATGGCAGGACATGGGGTAAATTAATAATTTATATTTATAATCATTAATTCTTAATTTTATGATCCCATGGTACTTGACTATAGTTTGCATTTGCAAGAGCTTATTAATATTTCAAGTGTTTCCCAGCTTGTCAAATATTAATTGTTGACAAAATTAAACCTTGATCAGTCATATATATATACCGATCCACAAGTACTCATCTACTTATAATTATATATTTTTTCTCCGATTACGCATGCAGTTTGAACAAAAAGTGTGCGCTGTGGATTGTTACATGAAAGATACTGGTTGTTCCAAAAATGAAGCATTCGGTGAATTTGACAAAAGAGTGTGGAGTGCGTGGAAGGATGTAAATCAAGAATGCCTTGTACCAACCCCAGCTCCAATGCCTATCCTAATGCTAATTACAAATGCCACAAGGTTTCTACATCTTGTTTACACAGACGAGGATTCATACACAAATTCCAAGACTAGATTCAAAGACTTGATTAAATCAGTGCTCATTGAGCCTATACCGATTTAATTCAAGATCAGCAAACATCATGTTGTTACTTGTTATCGCTATTGCTATGTCTTACTATATTATTAAAGAAGAGCTCTACTTAGTAATCGAATTTAAATTAATTTGGTGAAACCCAAGATGAAATATCTAAAATACCCTTGTTTAAAAAAATAAAAGATGGGAAACAAAAAAAAATTCATTGAAGTGTATGACCAGAAAAATAATTTTTCCATTCTATAATCCACAGTACAATTTTACAATATTCCGTAGTTTACAAATTAACATCTTCATCCATATCTATTAATCTGATGAAAAAAATTAATGAAGAAAGGAATGAGGATAGAGACGAAGTGATGACCTTTGTTGATTCTGAGCGGCTAGGGCAAAGTTGATGCGTTGAGAGGAGAAGATTAATAGATGCTAGTACTTCAAGTAGGCGAAAATTCACGTGCATAAATATTTTATATTATATCTAAAAATAATGAATATTTTTTTATATTTTAAAATTCAAAAATATAATTGAAAGATGATATTTATAAGTAGCAAGGACATTTTTGTCTATTCATTAATTTGACCAAGGTGGTTATTCTAAGGAGTTCATGCATTATTAGATTGTATAGATATACCACGATCTGAAAAAAATAAAAAATGAAAAAAGAAGAAAGGAACGTAAACAGATATGAGGTAAAACCACGGGAAAAAATAACTGAAAATCAAAGCGTAGAGATAAACAATTTGCATATATAAAATAAATTATGCAGAAACATAAGGAGAGCATAGAGACGGAAGCACTTACCTTCGGTTTTTGTAAACGGCTAGGGCAGTTGTCGAATAAATTCATGTCATATGTATGCATGTGAAATAAATCGAGTGATTAATTAATATTCAATGATATTATATATTTTCTATAAATTGGTTAATTTGTTTCGTTTGACTTGGTTTTTATAAATTTCAGTCTGGATCATGAATCCGGCCCATTCTTCTTGCCGTCCACGTAACATTTTCTCTTCCTCCAATTCTAATGTTTTCTTCAACTTAGTTACACGTTACTTTTTCTTTTTTTTTTTTACGAAAAACATCTTGTAATTTATTAAAAAACTAATAGGTCTTTAGTTACAAGATGAATTAACCACAAAGGAAATTCCCCAGGCTTCCACACAAAATTGGAAGAGGAGGAAATACAAAAAGCAACGAGTGAGCTACTACATTCGCCGTTTGCCGAACGTGGCTAAGATACGTGTTATTCTGAGAATCCAGAAGACGTCTGATATCTGAAGCAATGGATCGTGCATAACTGAGATCCTATTCCGGCTTGATAACTGCTTGCACCGCTAGAAGAGAATCTGAAGTAACTTGATTAATTTGAAAGTTGTGGGCATAAGCAAGCTTTAATCCTCCTTCTATATCTAGGAACTCAGAGCATAAAACAGAGAGGGGTTTGTCAATATGTCGTCCAAAAACCAATACAGGTTGTCCTTCGTGGTTACGAATGGCCCCTCCAATTGCGTAATGGCTAGTTTTCTCATTGTAAGCAGGCAGCAAAATCAACATCCAAGCGGAGATTATTTTCAGGAGGAGCAGACCATGTCGTCGATGATCGCCGTTGAAATTGGAGGGGTCATTCGTAACCACGACGGACAACCTGTATTGGTTTTTAAAAATATTAATTTAAATTTATAACAGTATATATGATTAATATAAAATAAAGTTAACAATAAATTCACATATATATATATATATAATTATTTTAAAATTTATCTTTTAATTAAATATTTTTCAAATTTAATTTTTAAATTAAACTAATAATTAATTTTGCTACATTTTCTATACGATAACAATATGAAATTTGAAAATTTTAGAATAGATTTAAATATCAAAATAATATAAATTAATAAAAAATATATAGGATTTTTAAATTAAAATATATTTAAGTTTTTAATTTAAACGGTATATACCTATACTGTACCGAAATTTTTGTATAATCAATATGCTAATTATATGTGTATCGAGACTAATTATTATTTTTATTATTTTATCAGAATTAATAACAAACTAAAATTAAGGACACTTGTTTTTATAAATCAAATTAAAAATAAAAACAATTTTTTTTTCTTAAAAAAAAAAAACAAACCAAAATTTAGAACTTATATTTTTACCCAAAAAAACATATTTTTTTAACCAAAAAACCAAATTAAAATGAATGAATTATTTCTAAAAAAATACAGAAAGGAAAAAAACAAAAAAAAACAAAAAGAAAAAAAAGAAAAAGAAAAAGAAAGAGGTTGTGCCATCAAACGACAACGTTTGATGGAAAAGCCAAGATAGGTTCTTTGCTTACCGATGCCTTAGTCATCAAAGACTTTGGCACATGCGTTCGACCATCCCCATGGCTGGCTTCTTAAGAGGATTCGTCAGCGGTGCAGCTCTGGCGGAATACTATTTTATGAACCTGCAATATTAATTTACAAGGACAAGGAAATAACGTATTTCAGTTACTTTTGTCGGCGGCTTCCAATTCATGATGTCACGAACCTTGATTTCGTTCATCTTGAGCTTTCCATACTCAATCGTGTGTCCCCAGAAAGTAAACGTCTCTTGTGTAAAGTAACACTTTTCATTCTTCACATATAGTTCATTCTCCCGTAAGACTCGGAATACAGTTTGAAAATGTTGGAAATGTTTCTCCAATGTATGGCTATAGATGAATATGTCGTCCAAGTACACCACCATGAAATTGTCAAGATAAGGATGAAAGATCTTGTTAATGAGTGTAAAGAATGTGGTCGGGGCATTGGTTAGGCCAAATGGCATGACGAGTCACTCAAAGGATCCATATCGATTAATTCAGTTTGTTTTAGGCTCGTTCCCTTCAGTAATTCGAACTTGATAGTACCTTTTTTACGTCTATCGTGGTGTAGTAATTGACTTAACCAAGACGATCAAACAAGTCAGCTATCAAAGAGATGGGTTACTTGTTCTTTATGTTTACCTTATTAAGTGCCCGGTAGTAAACACATCCTCAATGAGCCATCATGCTTTTTTTGAAGGAGCACGAGAGCTCCATATGGTGATTTAGATGGTCGGATCCGTCCGAAGTCTAATAGCTAAGTGAGTTGTTTTCGGAGCTCTTTGTAGCTCGGGTTGTGCCATGTGGTATGGTGTCACTTCAGGCGGCTTGACACTGGGTTCCCACTCAATGTTGTGATTGAATTTTCTCCATGGTGGAAACTCATTTGGTAATTTTTTCAGCATCACATCTTAGTTCTCTTCAAGGACCTTCTTGATGTAAGTGGGAACTTCCTTTAACAAAGGAGTGTTAAGGCCATCACTCGAGTGTAGCGTGACCAATAACGTTGGTTCGTCTTTCTTCACCCCTTTGCCTAGTTTCATGGCCGACGGTTGCTTCATTGAAATTGCCCCGGGTTGAGCACTTGTTGCTTGAATCATGCATGGACAGCCTTTTTCCAAGATTCATATAGAGTATAAGTAAAAAATCGGAATATCACTTACATTTTACTAAGAAGTTCATGTCTAGTACGAAGTTGAAGTCGTCAAGAGGTGTCACCGAGAGATCCACTCGACTTTGACAAGTACCCAAGGATAGCTCAACATCCTTAGCAACTTCATTGAAACATCGGGCAGATGCATTTACAATTTTGATCCACCCTACACCGTGTGTGACATGCAATCCCAAGTGCTTTGCCTCACTCTCGGTAGTGAAGTTGTGGATGGCTCCGGTGTCTACCATTGCCCTAGTAAGTCAGCCATTGATATTTTCCTCCACATACATGAGCCATTTGCTTGATGTAGTGGACACTGGCTTGGCTTTCAAGGCATTGAGAGTTGTACGGACCCCATGTGTTCGACCTTTGGATCATTAGCTTCACTCACTTTTAATTCTAGTATGGCCGACAAAGAACCAAGATTCGGGTTGCTACTCATGGAATGGCCCTTTGCATACGACAAATCCATCTTTGGGGACAAAAGACCTTTTTTTTTTGAATAGTCATTGTGCCTCTAGACCTCTTGTCGGATGTCTTATCTTGAAAGTAGTTCTTCTTTAACTCCTTTTCTCCCCAACATTTGCCCCAGTTACTTGTATATTTGTTTTGTTTGGACCCATCGTTACAACGTCGGTACTCGGACAAGGATTCGCCGACAGCAATAGTATCATTCAACGTTTGATATCTTGTTGTTGTAGCTCTTGCTTGGCCCAATGTTTCAACCCTCAATGAAATGGAAGATGAGATCTTCCTCATCCATATTTGGAATTTGAATAACAAGAGTGGTGAATTATTTAACATATTCAGAGATGGTTGTCCGGTGTTTCAGTTCTCTTAACTTTTTATGAGCCTCATACACCACATTTTAGGGTAGAAGTGGCGCCTGAGTTCCTTGGTGAATTCTTACCATATATCAACCCGGCAAAACCCATTTTCTATGTCTGTATACTTGCGGCACCACCACAACATGACAGTATCACTGAGATACAAAGTAGCGATACGTACCTTGGTTGTCTCGTCCCTCATGTTGAGACCCTCAAAGTAGACTGTCATTTTCCACAAGAAGTTCTCAACGTCTCTTTGGCATCCCTCTTCCCAACAAATCTCTTTGGTTTAGTAACTCGGTCTTAGGAGTTTTAACGGATTGGATTCCTCCATCGGTGGTAGCATCTCGTTTGCATATCGTCACATCTTTGCACATCCTCTCGATGCAAGCTTGGAGGGATTCGATCATCTCCTCAAGCTGAGCGATGTGAACGTCCCGCCCTACAATTTCTTCATGGATTCCTTGGATATCCTACTTCATTGAGTCAAGTTCCGACAAGACATGACCCTCCAATGTCTCCAAAGTATGCTCGAACTTCTCAACTCGTTCAGATACTTTCCCCATAACTTGCTTCCAAGTTCCTTCCCCTCGAGTCTTGCTAACATCCCGACGCTTCTTTCCTTAGACGGGCATGGTATCCTTTCCGCGCTCCTCGGTCATAGCTGATGAACCAGCATCTTACCTTACCATGATCACTTGCGATGAATTAAACTAAACGGATTTCTAATACCACTTGTCACGGACTTAGCTCTTCTAAGGTCTCTCGTGCGGCCTTTGTTCCTTAATTCCACCCCTCGAAAGTACTAGCAAATCAGCCTTTGTAGCGCAATTATGTGTGCAAGTGTTTAAATGGAAACACAAGAGAGCTTTGAGAATACTTTGTATTGCTTTTCGACTTGGCCATTTAAAACTGTGGGATCCACCCTTTCATAGTAGTGGCTCTTTACAATGAATGACTAGGATCGTTTTGATCTGACGGTGAAAATTAAATCTCCAAAAGCTTCTTGCATCTACACATGTCTAAATGTTTTCATCTACATGCTTCTATACAAGTCCTATATACACAAGTGAATTCTAGTGAGCTCTATTCTAGAATGTTCTAGAATTTATGTTACCTCTACAATGCCCCATAGTTTAAATATTTTCGGAATGCGCATGAAGGTGTCAGTTCGTGACATTCCCCCCACCTATATTTTTCTTTACTGTCCTCTAATTTGCATATTCTTTTTTTTATTTATTTTTGGTCTTGTTATGATGAATTTTCATTTGTAATCTTGTAACTTGTCTATTGTTTTTATTTTTTTTATCATTTAACTTTTATTTTAATTCTTTCAATTCCGATATTTTTATGAACAAATAAAAAATAAAAATAACTACAAGTTGAAAGAACCAAAATAAAATAAATATACAAGTTACATGACTTAAAATTAGAATTCACTGTAATAAGACCAAAAAAGAAAAATGATAAAAAAAAGAAGCAAGTTAGAGGACTGAAAATATAAATTCAACGTTAATAAGGCACAACTTTATTAAACAATATATACTAGCAACCGTGATATCTGATTCTCGTGCTCGACAATTCAATTATTTGGGAAAAAGCATAAAAATTTATAATAGAGAAAAAACATGTGAGCATTTAAAAAGTAAAGAGAATTTTTAAAAAATGTATTTGGATAATTTAATAAAATCAGATAATGAAATTTGAAAAATAAGATAATGATGTTAGAGAAAAATGATGATACATTAGTCATTTGATATAAATTAAAGAAGACGTGTTAAATTTAGGGGTAAAATGGAAAAAAAAATTGGTGTGATTTAACACACAAAAAATGGTTAGAATAAAACTATCGTCTATTATAATATAATAATATTAATAATATAATAATATAGATAATATATAATTTATTATATTTTTCAATAATAATATATAATTTGAGTTCAACATCCCCAACTCTAATTTTTGGACTCATATATTTATCTGTGAGACGTGTTAATCCGATTTATATATAGAGTGAAAAAAATACTATTAGCATAAAAAAATAATGTTTAAGATATATGTATCACAAAATTATCAAGTGAGATGGTCTCAAAAACAAGGCCGTAAGTATTTGATTTTACAAGCATCTTCAAATATAGATGATTATTAATTTATGTATATTCCAATTAACATACTAATTAAATTTATACTTTTCTATAATTATAATTAATTATTTTTTTCACCCCTCATACTACAATTTTCTAATTCCGTGCCTTCCGGAAGATCTACCAATAGCTAAACTTTAATTCATATACTAATATTGTGTCCATCATGAATTTGTATATATTTTTGTAATTAATTTGATTGTTTAATTAAGAATAATATCATGATTGTAACAATTGACGAGAGTAACAAATATATATTATTTTGTAATTAAGCATAATAATATAGCACAAAGTTCAATATAGTAACGGAGGATTTCAGTAGTTCATTGCATGTGATTCTTTAGCTCTCATGCATGAATCTTTCCAAGTGTAGTACCACATCCAATAAAACAAGATTGAATTTAATACATTTGTTGTCATCAAAGATGAGATAAACGTGAAACTTGACAAAAACTCTTCGATTTGCTAATAATATAAGTTGATCATATATTAAGCATGTTAGAAATGATTTGGCAATAATATAAGTTGACATATTAAGCCGCACCATTAAAAGATTTTTGTCAATAATATAAATGTGTTTAATCACAATTAAGTGCGATTATTTTTTCAAACTTTAAATCAATTTATTTACAGAAACCCATAGGCCATAGATCATCATCTCCAAGTTTTGAAAATTCATTTGTCTATTTTATTTCATGACAAATAATTATATCTTGCATAAACTATATTATATTTTTCTTTTGACTTTATATTAGTTGAGACTTTCGGATCATAATATTTATTTCTAAAATTGGATCAAAATAGTAAAAAAATCGTTGAGACTTTCGGATCATAATATTTAAAAATAAAGTAGATCAAAACACAAACAAGTTGGTGGGAAAAAAAACCACTTTTCACAGTAGGGGAGTACTGTGGAAAAACGATATCGTTCTCCACAGCAAGCATGTCCTTTTTCTTTTTCGTTTGTATTTTTTTTCTTTCAAGTTTTTGTATTTTTTTTTATTCTTTAACTCAACAGGTTTTTTTAACGAAATTGGCTTTTATTATTTTCTAATTTATCTAATTTTTTTTTAAAAAAATATTGTAGGGATGTTAAAAATTCTCAAAATCCCGACCCTTACCAAATTTCATCTCATTCTTGTCCCAAAAAAATCAAATCCAACATTTTCTCGACCCGAGTTTTATTAATCTTTTTTAATTAATAATTAAAAACACAAAATTTATAAATTGTGAAAACAAACGAAAAAAAGGAAAAATACTATAATTAAACTATTTGAACTAACCAGTATATTTCTAATAATTTTAATAAATATGTTGCACCCATATTTATAAAAGTGCAATCTATATGCAGAATATTAATACTTGGCACAATGTATGCATATCTGGGTGATCACTATATTTATTAATTCTATATTGTTTCATTACTCTTTTTTAATTAATAATTAAAAACACAAAATTTATCATTTTAACTTATCTCCTTCGTGGGGATGGATTGTAACACCCGGTATTTTAAATACGTAAATCCGCATGCATAATTAGGATATTTAATTATTTAAATTTTAGATTTATGGGTTAAATAATTATGTGAATTATTTGTGCATGATTTAATTTATTTTTAAGCATTTAACCCATAATTAGTGATTTTTATGATTTTTAGTATTTTAATTATTTTATCGCGTAGACGGGATCGTGGACGGACGAGATGACAACTTTCTAGCCAATTAATTTCATGAGCCTTTTTAGAGCCCTAAAATATTATTTTGAGTTTTATTATCTCAAAATTTTTAGTATTTAATTTTATATAATTTTAGAAGTCCATTTATTCAAAATAAGCCAAAATATTGACTTTTTAGTATTTTTAAAATTTCCTTAATTTAATATTTCGGGATTTTATTTTAGTATCAGATTTTTAAGTATTAGTTGGAGCTTTTAAGTTATTTATTTTAGTATTAAAATTATTATTAATATTTTAATATCCTAAAACCTATTTTAATTAAGTTATAACCCTAAATTCTACCCTAAACCTACCCTACACCCCACCACAATCTCCTTAGCCGCCTCCCCCATATCTTTCTGCATCTTCCTCACGGTTTCAGCAGAAAACAAGCCACCATAGTCGATCAACTTTTATTTGAGGATTTATTTGGTCGTTCGTCGTCCCGGAGCCTCGTATACGCGTCTTTCTTCGTCAAATAAATAAAAGGCATGTTTAATTCCTCCATTCAACACCATATAAGCTATTACTTCATGATTTATCAGAATTAATATGATTCACACGTTTAAATTCTGAAGGGTCGAAGCATGTTAGTGTTTTCTTTTCTTTGCTTGCACACGGTTTGCATGAGTCGAATTTTCTTGGCATGGGGCTTGGTTCAGACGGTTGACAGAGGTTCTAAGGGTCAAGTAGGGTCTAAGGGACCGAGCCATGGCCAAGGGAGGGGTGGCTAGAGGCTCGGCCGAAGGGTGTCTCGGCTAGGAGGACAGCAAGCGCAGGCCTAGGGTTTCTGGAAGGGGGCTCGGTTCGAGCCATGCAGGGGCTAGCCGAGGGTGAGGCCTGGTGGGTTAGGACCGCCCAGACGTGGGCTACGTCTGGGCGACGGTGCTCCGGCCAGGGGCGGCCGAAGCCGGGCGGCAGCAGGCCATTAAGGCCTGCTGCTCGCGCAGCCAAGAGAGTAGGGAGGGGGGGTACGGGTTTGGGCTGGGGGTGGGTTTAGGGTTGGGTCCTGGGGGTCCGGGTTGGGTCCATAGTGTCCAGGTTTGGGTCAGATGGTCCGGGTCCGGGTTAGGTGGGCCGGGCTCGGGTATTTTTAATTTTAAATCAATTAAGAGTTTAAGTGTAATTTGGGCTTTTAAAATTAGTTAGAAAATTATTTGGGCCTCCAAATAATTTTATTTGGGCTTTTAAAATTATTTTTAAGTTAACCCAATAATTTTTATGGGCTCGTGGGCCCATAGAAATTTTTGGGCCAGTCAGTGGATTTTTGGGCCAGTCTAGAATTTTATTGGGTTTAATTAAGTTAATGGGCTTAAATATTTTTATTTAGGCCCAATTAAGTTTAATTAAGTTATTTGGGCTAAGATATGACTATTGGGCTTTAATTTAAGTTTAATGGGCTTAGAGTGACTGACCAGCAGTCTGGATCAACCCATGAAAAATAAATAAGTGCGGAATATATATTTAATTATTTTTATGCATAAAGTCTATTTTAAGTATAAGTATATTATATTATGAAAAAAAAATTAATTAAATATATATTACGGACATATTTTCAGTGCATGCATTCATGAAATAATTTTATGGCATAATTTAATGTTTAAGGTTGAGCAAAGAAAATAATTTTATGTTGGAAGTTGAAGTAGTGTGACAATTTAAGGGGAATTTGTCCCCATATGTGAACTATTGAAGGGCAGTTTACTGCCAATTTAAGAGGTGATTCGTCACTGCCACGTACGTTGGTTTTCACGCTGATCAGTATTTAATGTATGATTTAAGGTTACACTACGGATACAACCATGCGATGTTAGAAAATTAATTGCTCAACAATGTTTATGTATTATTATGATATTCAAGTCTAATTTAAGTTGATGTTATGTTTATGATATATTTAAGCATGCACATTCATGTATATGATATGTATTAGTAATTATGTGATGCATTATTTTTAACCTTGTTATAAAGGATTAGACATGTTGAACCTCTAGGCTCACTACGCTTATATGGTGCAGGTGAGTACGTAGAGGATGAAGTAGTACCCACCGGCGGCAAGGACCTATGAGCGGACATGCAGTGACCCCGTGACCGTGATAGATGTCTGAGTCACATGCATGTTTTGATTATGTCAGCGCGTTACACATTTTATATTATATTTCAGTGGTTGTGAGTTTTGAATATTTTATTGAATATTGTCAGTGCATGCAAATTTTAATCATTTTATTTATGCAGTATTTTTAATTAAATTTTTGACTCAGATATTTATTTTATTTTAAAGAATGCATTTTTATTTAAGTAATTAAATTATTATTTATTTATTTATTGTTAAACATTTATTCTGTGCATATATGTATGGGCATATATGTACATATTTTATTTAGTAAGTATAAAAAAAAAATTTCCGCATATTTATTTATTAATTATAGAGTTAGGGTCGTTTCAGTTGGTATCAAAGCACGGTCCTCGGAGGGGTCATTACTGCTATGCGAGCTCAAAAGTCCACGCTACCGGTCTGTAAGTTTTAAGTGTTTATAGCATGATTTAATTTTTAGAATTTAAGTTAGCATTAATTTTAAACAACTTAGTTATGCATGGCGATTTACGTAAAGAAATATGTGGTGGTGCAGAATGCCTCCTAGACCGATGAATAGACGTGGGGGATCTCCACCTACACCTCCACCTCCACCTCCGCAGAACCCTCTAGCAGCATTGGAGCAGGCCAATGCGAATATGATGGCAGGGATTACTGCTCTGTTAGAGCAGCAGGCTACTCGTCCCAGGTTGTCCCATGAGGAGGACGTTGCTGAGAGGTTCCAGAAGAAGGGACCCAAGGAGTTTGTTGGTACCACCGATCCTTTGGTGGCGGAGGGATGGATTCGCTCTCTGGAGTCCATCTTTGCTTATATGGGGATCACAGACACCGACAGAGTGAACTGTGCGACGTACATGCTGAGGGGTGATGCAGCGCTCTGGTGGGAGGGTGCAGCCAGGGGAGTTCACCTTCCTACACTAACCTGGGCAGAGTTTAGGCGTATCTTCTACGCCAAGTACTTCACTGAGGATGTGCGCAGTCGCATGATCCGAGAGTTTATGAGTCTCCGTCAGGGGGACAAGACAGTGGTTGAGTATGTGAGACAGTTCGAGAGGGGCTGTCACTTTGTGCCTCTGATTTCAGATAGTCCACCAGAGAAGTTGAGGCAGTTTGTGGAGGGTTTGAAGGCGGATATCAAGCATGATGTTCGCATGGCAGACGTCCTTACTTATGAGTCTGCAGTCAGTAGAGCCTTGCATTCCGAGGAGGGTCGGAGAGAGATTTAGAGAGAGCAGCAGGGGAAGAGGCAGTTTCAGGCTGGGTATCAGCGACCATCTTCGCAGCCTCCTGCGAAGAAGCAGTATACAGGGCCGGCTAAGGGCCCGAATCCACAGCAGAGGCCACAGCAGCAGAGGCTGCAGCAGCAGAGGGGCGGATCCCCTAATGCCATAGCTTATCCCACTTGCCCGAAGTGCCAGAAGATGCATTCGGGACCTTTTCTATTGGGAGCAGGAGTTTGCTACCACTGTAGGGAGCCAGGGCATCAGATAGCTAACTGCCCGAGGAAGAAGAACACCGCTGGTAGGGTGTTTGTGATGCAGGCCGAGGAGGTAGATCCAGACACCTCCTTGATCACCGGTATATCTTACCCCTAACTTTTATAATTTTCCTTTGGTTAAAATTTCGTCTTTAATATGGAATTTGTTGTTATTTGGGTTATTTAACTGCATGTTAGAATAGGAAGCATGTTTTACTTGTGATTAGAATTAAGAATTTGTAGTGACTCGTTGGGGAAAATTTAGTAGTGGTATGAAATTGTTGGGAATTTTCTGCGTGCAGGGAGAATTCTAGTTGGAGGCAACTCCACGTTTGCGTTGCTAGATTCAGGGGCTACGCATTCGTTTATCTCCCTGGAGTTTATCAGGCGGGTAGGCATCACACCTGAGAGTAGTGACAGTGGGTATGATGTTACTATGCCGTCAGGGCAGATTATTTCTACCTCGAAGGTTATTCGAGGACTGGAGTTAGAGCTGCAGGGACACTCCATTCGAGCAGATGTAGTATTTTTGCCATTGAGTGGATTCGATTTGATTTTGGGCATGGACTGGTTGACAGTCAATGGAGCTTCGATTGATTTTCTTCGGAGATCAGTGTCAGTGAGACCTACAGTAGGCGACCCGTTCACTTTTCATGTATCTCAGAGCAGTGATATTCCTCAGGTGATATCTCATATTCAGGCGAGGAAGTTGTTGAGACGGGGTTGCCAGGGGTTTCTAGCGAGTATTGTCACGACTTCAGAGCCATCTAGCAGATCATTATCAGAGATAGAGGTGGTTCGTGACTTTCCGGATGTCTTTCCGGAGGATGTTGCCGGAATTCCACCAGTGAGAGAGGTGGAGTTCAGCATCGACTTAGTGCCAGACACCGTGCCTATCTCTAAGGCACCGTACAGACTTGCTCCTACCGAGATGAAAGAGTTGAAGGAGCAGATTCAGGAGTTGTTAGAGAAAGGCTTTGTTCGTCCTAGCTTTTCTCCGTGGGGGGCTCCGGTGCTATTTGTGAAGAAGAAGGATGGCAGTATGAGACTGTGCATCGATTACCGAAAGCTCAACAGGGTCACAGTGAAGAACAAGTATCCATTGCCGAGGATAGAGGATTTATTTGACCAGTTGCAGGGAGCTTCGGTGTTCTCCAAGATCGACCTGCGATCTGGTTATCATCAGTTGCGTGTTAGAGATACAGATGTGTCCAAGACTGCTTTCAGGACACGATATGGGCATTACGAGTTCTTAGTGATGCCATTCGGGATGACCAATGCTCCAGCGGTTTTCATGGATCTCATGAACCGAGTCTTTCAGACGTATTTAGATCAGTTCATCATAGTCTTTATTGATGATATCTTGATCTATTCTAGGAGCATCGAGGAGCATAGACAGCATCTTCAGACAGCCTTGCAGACTTTGAGGGAGCATCGGTTGTATGCCAAGTTCAGCAAGTGCGAGTTTTGGCTTGAGCAGGTGGCATTTCTTGGCCACATTATTTCGAGAGATGGGATTGCAGTTGATCAGTCTAAGGTTGAGGCAGTGCAGAATTGGGGTATTCCGAAGAATGCTTCAGAGATTCGCAGTTTCTTGGGTTTGGCAGGATATTATAGGAAGTTCATCAAGGGTTTTTCCTCTATTGCAGTACCCTTGACTTCCTTGACCAAGAAGAATGCGAAGTTTGTCTGGAGTTCAGACTGTCAGAGGAGCTTCGATCAGCTGAAGGAAGCACTCACTACTGCACCAGTGTTAGCGATGACAGTACCACACGAGGAGTTAGTGGTGTACACCGACGCGTCTAAACTAGGTTTAGGCGCAGTGCTTATGCAGTGTGGTAAGGTTATTTCGTATGCGTCGAGGCAGCTGAAGATTCACGAGCAGAATTATCCGACGCATGACTTGGAGTTAGCAGCAGTGGTTTTCACTTTGAAAATCTGGAGTCACTATCTGTATGGCGAGAAGTGCAAGATTTTCACAGACCACAAGAGTCTCAAGTACTTCTTCACACAGAAGGAGTTGAACATGAGACAGCGCAGATGGTTGGAGTTGGTGAAGGACTATGACTGTGACATTAGCTACCATCCGGGTAAAGCTAATGTAGTGGCCGATGCTTTGAGTCGGAAGTCGTCAGTGGTATCATGTTTGACCGTACAGTTACCACTACAGAGCGAGATTCAGAGATTTGGCTTGGAGTGTTATCCGAGTGGCCATGCACCGAGCTTGTCAGTGTTGACGGTGCAGCCAGTTCTGCGAGATCGGATTAGGGAGGGACAGTCTACTGATGAGGAGTTGCAGCGATGGAGACAGAGAGATGAGGCTAGAGGTAATCTCTTGTATACAGTGGAGGATGGTATCGTTCAGTACCGTGGTAGGATGTGGGTACCGAACGTCGATCAGTTGAGAGCTGAGATTTTAGCAGAGGCTCACACATCTTCGTACTCCATTCACCCCGGAAGTACGAAGATGTACAAAGATTTGCAGCTATTGTATTAGTGGCCCGGGATGAAGAGTGACATCGGGAGAGTGGTGTCAGAGTGCTTGACTTGTCAGCAAGTCAAGGCAGAGCATCAGCGTCCAGCAGGACTTCTTAGACCTCTTCCTATTCCGGAATGGAAATGGGAGAATATTACGATGGACTTTGTGGTTGGCTTACCGAGGAGTGCCAGAGGTTGCATAGCGATTTGGGTGATTGTGGATAGACTCACCAAGTCAGCTCATTTCTTGCCGGTGAGGACTACTTATACTTTGACACAGTATGCAGAGCTTTACATCAGAGAGATTGTTAGACTGCATGGCATACCAGTGTCTATTGTGTCAGACAGAGATCCGAGATTCACATCTGCGTTTTGGAAGAGTCTGCACACAGCTTTGGGGACGAGGCTTTTGTTCAGTACAACATTTCATCCCCAGACAGATGGTCAGTCTGAGAGAGTGATCCAGGTTCTCGAGGATCTTTTGAGAGCTTGTGTCATTGATTTTCGGGGCTCTTGGGAGACTAGACTGCCATTAGTGGAGTTTACCTATAACAACTGTTTTCAGTCGTCTATAGGTATGGCTCCTTATGCAGCATTGTATGGGAGGAGATGTAGATCTCCTGTGCATTGGGATGAGGTTGGTGAGCGGATTTTGCTGGGTCCTGAGATTGTGCAGCAGACATCTGACATAGTGACTCAGATTCGAGATCGGATGAGGACAGCTCAGAGTCGGCAGAAGAGTTATGCAGATGCCAGACGACGAGATTTGGAGTTCGCTGTAGGTGATCACGTATTCCTGAAGGTGTCACCGATGAAGGGAGTAGTGCGTTTTGGCCGGAGAGGCAAGCTTAATCCGAGGTATATAGGGCCATTCGAGATCTTGGAGAGAGTTGGCACGTTGGCCTACCGTTTAGCTCTACCACCGGGGCTAGCGGCAGTGCACAACGTTTTCCATGTATCCATGCTTCGGAGATATGTCTCCAATACGTCGCATGTATTGGATTTCGAGCCCTTACAGTTGCCACCAGATCTAGTGTATGAGGAGAGGCCAGTGCGGATCTTGGCAAGGGAGGAGCGTAGGCTTAAGACGCGGGTCATACCGATGGTCAGAGTCCAGTGGCTGAATCACTCGGAGGAGGAAGCTACTTGGGAGACCGAGGCAGATATGAGGACTCGCTACCCGGAGTTGTTCGGGTAAGTACTTTAATTTCGAGGACGAAATTCAATTTAAGGGGGGGAGAATTGTAACACCCGGTATTTTAAATACGTAAATCCACATGCATAATTAGGATATTTAATTATTTAAATTTTAGATTTATGGGTTAAATAATTATGTGAATTATTTGTGCATGATTTAATTTATTTTTAAGCATTTAACCCATAATTAGTGATTTTTATGATTTTTAGTATTTTAATTATTTTATCGCGTAGACGGGACCTTGGACGGACGAGATGACAACTTTCTAGCCAATTAATTTCATGAGCCTTTTTAGAGCCCTAAAATATTATTTTGAGTTTTATTATCTCAAAAATTTTAGTATTTAATTTTATATAATTTTAGGAGTCCATTTTATTCAAAATAAGCCAAAATATTGACTTTTTAGTATTTTTAAAATTTCCTTAATTTAATATTTCGGGATTTTATTTTAGTATCAGATTTTTAAGTATTAGTTGGAGCTTTTAAGTTATATATTTTAGTATTAAAATCATTATTAATATTTTAATATCCTAAAACCTATTTTAATTAAGTTATAACCCTAAATTCTACCCTAAACCTACCCTACACCCCACCACAATCTCCTTAGCCGCCTCCCCATATCTTTTTGCATCTTCCTCACGGTTTCAGCAGAAAACAAGCCACCATAGCCGATCAACTTTTATTTGAGGATTTATTTGGTCATTCATCGTCCCGGAGCCTCGTATACGCGTCTTTCTTCGTCAAATAAATAAAAGGCATGTTTAATTCCTCCATTCAACACCATATAAGCTATTACTTCATGATTTATCAGAATTATTATGATTCACACGTTTAAATTCTGAAGGGTCGAAGCATGTTAGTGTTTTCTTTTCTTTGCTTGCACACGGTTTGCATGGGTCGAATTTTCTTGGCATGGGGCTTGGTTCTGACGGTTGACAGAGGTTCTAAGGGTCAACTAGGGTCTAAGGGACCGAGCCATGGCCAAGGGAGGGGTGGCTAGAGGCTCGGCCGAAGGGTGTCTCGGCTAGGAGGACAGCAAGCGCAGGCCTAGGGTTTTTGGAAGGGGGCTCGGTTCGAGCCATGCAGGGGCTAGCCGAGGGTGAGGCCTGGTGGGTTAGGACCGCCCAGACGTGGGCTACGTCTGGGCGGTGGTGCTCCGGCCAGGGGCGGCCGAAGCCGGGCGGCAGCAGGCCATTAAGGCCTGCTGCTCGCGCAGCCAAGAGAGTAGGGAGGGGGGTACGGGTTTGGGCTGGGGGTGGGTTCAGGGTCGGGTCCTGGGGGTCCGGGTTGGGTCCGTAGTGTCCAGGTTCGGGTCAGGTGGTCCGGGTCCGGGTTAGGTGGGCCGGGCTCGGGTATTTTTAATTTTAAATCAATTAAGAGTTTAAGTGTAATTTGGGCTTTTAAAATTAGTTAGAAAATTATTTGGGCCTCCAAATAATTTTATTTGGGCTTTTAAAATTATTTTTAAGTTAGCCCAATAATGTTTATGGGCTCATGGGCCCATAGGAATTTTTGGGCCAATCAGTGGATTTTTGGGCCAGTCTAGAATTTTATTGGGTTTAATTAAGTTAATGGGCTTAAATATTTTTATTTAGGCCCAATTAAGTTTAATTAAGTTATTTGGGCTAAGATATGACTATTGGGCTTTAATTTAAGTTTAATGGGCTTAGAGTGACTGACCAGCAGTCTGGATCAACCCATGAAAAATAAATAAGTGCGGAATATATATTTAATTATTTTTATGCATAAAGTCTATTTTAAGTATAAGTATATTATATTATGAAAAAAAAATTAATTAAATATATATTACGGATATATTTTCAGTGCATGCATTCATGAAATAATTTTATGGCATAATTTAATGTTTAAGGTTGAGCAAAGAAAATAATTTTATGTTGGAAGTTGAAGTAGTGTGACAATTTAAGGGGGATTTGTCCCCATATGTGAACTATTGAAGGGCAGTTTACTGCCAATTTAAGAGGTGATTCGTCACCGCCACGTACGTTGGTTTTCACGCTGATCAGTATTTAATGTATGATTTAAGGTTACACTACGGATACAACCATGCGATGTTAGAAAATTAATTGCTCAACAATGTTTATGTATTATTATGATATTCAAGTCTAATTTAAGTTGATGTTATGTTTATGATATATTTAAGCATGCACATTCATGTATATGATATGTATTAGTAATTATGTGATGCATTATTTTTAACCTTGTTATAAAGGATTAGACATGTTGAGCCTCTAGGCTCACTACGCTTATATGGTGCAGGTGAGTACGTAGAGGATGAAGTAGTACCCACCGGCGGCGAGGACCTATGAGTGGACATGCAGTGACCCCGTGACCGTGATAGATGTCTGAGTCACATGCGTGTTTTGATTATGTCAGCGCGTTACACATTTTATATTATATTTCAGTGGTTGTGAGTTTTGAATATTTTATTGAATATTGTCAGTGCATGCAAATTTTAATCATTTTATTTATGCAGTATTTTTAATTAAATGTTTGACTCAGATATTTATTTTATTTAAAAAATGCATTTTTATTTAAGTAATTAAATTATTATTTATTTATTTATTTTTAAACATTTATTCTGTGCATATATGTATGAGCATATATGTACATATTTTATTTAGTAAGTATAAAAAAAAAATTTCCGCATATTTATTTATTAAATATAGAGTTAGGGTCGTTTCATGGATCCCCTACTGTGCCCCTTGCCACAGTAGGGGATGTTGTGCTCCAAATACAGTGTCATTTTGAGGGGTGCGGATTCTGTGCTGTGGAGAGGAAACCGCACCCCATGTTGTGCCATCAAACGCTGTCGTTTGATGGCACAACCTCTTCCTTTTTATTTTTTTTATTTTTTCTTTTTCTTTTTTTAAAATATTTCTTTTATTTTAATTTGGTTTTTTGGTTAAAAAATATGTTTTTTTTGGGGGTAAAAACATAGATTCTAAATTTTGATTTTTTGAATTCATTAATTAACATAAAATCAATAAAAAAAATAATTAGTTTTAGTATATTAAAAAATATTTTGTATATATAATTAAAATCGATTATTGTAACGAAATTCAGATAATACCTGTTGATATATCAAAATTTTTTATACCTATAACTTGCATACTTATGAAACTGAAATTTTGGAATATATCATCGGTAAATACAGTTTTATACTAAAAAACAAACTTATATTTTTTTTTAAATTTTAAATATATTGTTTAAAAAGATTTTATATTTTTTACTTACATATTATTTTGGTATTTTATATGTACCAAAATTTTTAAATTTGATACATTATTCATATCAAAATTGTTAATTGATAAAAATATTATTATTAATATAATAATATTAATTGCTTTTAAAAATATTAATTTAAATTTATAACAGCATATATGATTCATATAAAATAAAGTTAACAATAAATTTAAATATATATATATATAATTATTTTAAATTTATCTTTTAATTAAATATTTTTTAAATTTAATTTTTAAGTTAAACTAATAATTAATTTTGCTACATTTTCTATACGATAACAATATAAAATTTGAAAATTTTAGTATAGATTTAAATATCAAAATAATATAAATTAATAAAATATATATAGCATTTTTAAATTAAAATATATTTAAGTTTTTCATTTAAACGGCATATACTGATACTGTACTGAATTTTTTGTATAATAAATATGCTAATTATATGTGTACCGAGACTAATTATTATTTTTATTATTTTATCAGAATTAGTTAATCCAACAAACTAAAATTAAGGACACTTGTTTTTATAAATCAAATTAAAAATAAAAACAATTTTTTTCTTAAAAAAAAACAAACCAAAATTTAGAACTTATATTTTTACCCAAAAAAAACATAGTTTTTAACCAAAAAACCAAATTAAAATTAAAGAATTATTTATTAAAAAATACAGAAAGGGAAAAAAACAAAAAAAAAAACAAAAAGAAAAAGAAAAAGGAAGAGGCTGTGCCATCAAACGACAGCGTTTGATGACAAAGCCAAGATAGGTTCTTTGCTTACCGATGCCTTTAAGTCATCAAAGACTTTGGCACATGCGTCCGACCATCCCCATGGCTGGCTTCTTAAGAGGATTCGTCAGTGGTGCAGCTCTGGTGGAATACTATTTTATGAACCTGCAATATTAATTGACTAGTCCAAAGAAAGAACGAATTTTAGTTACTTTTGTCGGCGGCTCCCAATTCATGATGTCACGAACCTTGATTTCGTCCATCTTGAGCTTCCCATACTTAATCGTGTGTCCCAAAAAATTAAACGTCTCTTGTATAAAGGAACACTTTTCATCCTTCACATATAGTTCATTCTCCCGTAAGACTCGGAATACAGTTTGAAAATGTTGGGAATGTTCCTCCAATGTGTGGCTATAGATGAATATGTCGTCCAAGTACACCACCATGAAATTGTCAAGATAAAGATGAAAGATCTTGTTAATGAGTGTAAAGAATGTGATCGGGGCATTGGTTAGGCCAAATGGCATGACGAGTCACTCAAAGGATCCATATCGATTAATTCAGTTTGTCTTAGGCTCGTCCCCTTTAGTAATTCGAACATGATAGTACCATTTTTTAGGTCTATCGTGGTGTAGTAATTAACTTGACTAAGACGATGAAACAAGTCATCTATCAAAGAGATGGGGTACTTGTTCTTTATGTTTACCTTATTAAGTGCCCGGTAGTACACACATCCTCAATGAGCCATCATGCTTCTTTTGAAGGAGCACGAGAGCTCCATATGGTGATTTAGATGGTCTGATCCGTCCGGTGTCTAATAGCTAAGTGAGTTGTTTTCGGTGCTCTTTGTAGCTCGGGTGGTGCCATGTGGTATGGTGCCACTTCAGGCGGCTTGACACCGGGTTCCCACTCAATCTTGTGATTGACTTTTCTCCATGGTGGAAACTCATTTGGTAATTTTTCCAGCATCAAATCTTGGTTCTCTTCAAGGACCTTCTTGATGTAAGTGGGAACTTCCTTTAACAAAGGAGTGTCAAGGCCATCACTCGAGTGTAGCGTGACCAATAACGTTGGTTCGCCTTTCTTCACCCCTTTTCCTAGTTGCATGGCCGACGGTTGCTTCATTGAAATTGTCCCGGGTTGAGCACTTGATGCTTGAATCATGCATGGAGAGCCTTTTTCCAAGATTCATATGAGTATAAGTAAGGATAGCTCAAGAAGTTCATGTCTAGTACGAAGTTGAAGTCATCAAGAGGTGCCACCGAGAGATCCACTCGACTTTGACAAGTACCCAAGGATAGCTCAACATCCTTAGCAACATCATTGAGACGTCGGGCAGATGCATTCACAGTTTTGATCCACCCTACACCGTGTGTGACATGCAATCCCAAGTGCTTTGCCTCACTCTCGGTAGTAAAGTTGTGGATGGCTCCGGTGTCTACCATTGCCTTAGTAAGTCAGCCATTGATATTTTCCTCCACATACATGAGTCATTTGCTTGATGTAGTGGACACTGGCTTGGCTTTCAAGGCATTGAGAGTTGTACGGACCCCATGTTTTCGACCTTTGGATCATTATCTTCACTCACTTCTAGTATGGCTGACAAAAAACCAAGATTCAGGTAGCTATTCATGGAATGGCCCTTTGCATACGACAAATCCATATTTGGGGACAAAAGACCTTTTCTTATCCGAATAGTCATTACGCCCCTAGACCTCTTGTCGGTTGTCTTATCTTGAAAGTAGTTCTTCTTTAACTCCTTTTCTCCCCAACATTTGCCCCAGTTACTTGTATATTTGTTTTGTTTGGACCCATTGTTACAACGTCGGTACTCGGACAAGGATTCGCCGACGGCAATAGTATCATTCAACGTTTGATATTTCGTCGTTGTAGCTCTTGCTTGGCCCAATGTTTTAACCCTCAATGAAATGGAAGATGAGATTTTTCTCATCCATCTTTGGAATTTGAATAACAAGAGTAGTGAATTCTTTAACATATTCAGAGATTGTTGTCCGGTGTTTAAGTTCTCTTAACTTTTTACGAGCCTCATACACCACATTTTAGGGTAGAAGTGGTGCCTGAGTTCCTTGGTTAATTCTTCCCATATATCAACCCGGCAAAACCCATTTTCTATGTCCGTATACTTGCGGCACCACCACAACATGACAGTATCACTGAGATACAAAGTAGCGATACGTACCTTGGTTGCCTCGTCCCTCATGTTGAGACCCTCAAAGTAGACTGTCATTTGCCACAAGAAGTTCTCAACGTCTCTTTGGCATCCCTCTTCCCAACAAATCTCTTTGGTTTAGCAACTCGATCTTATGAGTTTTAACGGATTGGATTCCTCTATCGGTGGTAGCCTCTCGTTTGCATATCGTCACATCGTTGCACATCCTCTCGACGCAAGCTTGGAGGGATTCGATCATCTCCTCAAGCTGAGCGATGTGAACGTCCCGCCCTACAATTTCTTCATGGATTCCTTGGATATCCTACTTCATTAAGTCAAGTTCTTAAAAGACATGGCCCTCCAATGTCTCCAAAGTATGCTCGAACTTCTCAACTCGTTTAGATACTTCCCCCATAACTTGCTTCCAAGTTCCTTCCCCTCGAGTCTTGCTAACATCCCGACGCTTCTTTCCATAGACGGGCATGGTATCCTTTCCGCGCTCCTCGGTCATTGCTGATGAACCAGCATCTTACCCTACCATGATCAATTGCGATGAATTAAACTAAACGGATTTCTAATACCACTTTTCACGGACTTAGCACTTCTAAGGTCTCTCGTGCGGCCTTTGTTCCTTAATTCCACGCCTCGTAAGTACTAGCAAATCAGCATTTGTAGCGCAATTGTGTGTGCAAGTGTTTAAGTAAAAACACAAGAGAGATTTGATAATACTCTGTATTGCTTTTCTACTTGGCCATTTAAAACTATGGGATCCGCCCTTTCATAGTAGTGGCTCTCTACAATTAATGACTAGGATCGTTTTGATCTGACGATGAAAATTAATTCTCCAAAAGCTTCTTGCATCTACACATTGTTAGAGTAGATGCCCTGCAAGCCAAATATTGGTCAGGGATTTTATTGACTCAAGTGTAATAATAATCTTTATTTTAATATAATTAATCTTTTATTTGGCATTTTCTTTATCTGTATACCCATGCAAGTTGCATAGATAAAGACCTTGAATATACTATAGTAAGATATGAGGTTGTATATGTGATGCCAATCATGAAACACATATTATTAATTACTGTATATTCTAAATCAAGTTCCTAGTCGATTGAGCCGTCCAAAATAAGGATAAGGATTGCTCGAGCTCGAGACTAGAATCTGTGATGATGTGTACCACGTTTCATTGGTATGGACATAGAGATGTTCAATCATACAGATTGGTGATGAGTTCACTGAACTACCCTCCCTCGGACTTCCCAAGTGGTTACCATTCATCGAGTGGATAAGTCCGTGGTTATGGTTGTACACCATTAGTCCTTACGACCCGGGACAACACTGAGGCTCTATATGCTAGGACTTTACTTTGACTCGTTTACCGACTCCATGAGGGTCATCAGGTGGTGAGGTTGGGTACAGTTGCGACACATGTAGGAGCCAGTGCATTGTAGTTGGGGATTCACCGCTCACCTACGGGTGTGGATATCCTATGTGATCAAGTGAGATAATAGTGCATGGAATCTCTGGCCAGAGTGTAAGATGTGTAGTAGAGTAAAATATTTACCAAGTTACACATGCGATGCCACTATGTATTCTAAAAGACATCACATCGTTATCGAAATTCACATGCAACCCTCGATGAACCAATGGTTTTAGTTTCGATCGGGATATATGAGATGAAGGGACTGTACTGTACGTTAACCATAATCGACTGGTTCTTGCAGGCACTATCAGTGATACCTAGGGAATCATGGGGCGGTGCTACTTAACGCTCTTACCATGATTCGATGTGTTAAATCAGAAATGAGTTCTGACATTTTATGATCAAGGAGTTGATGCATAGAATGAGGCTAATAAGGGTAAGCCTAGACCCACATCTAGCTATATCCCTGAACCATTGAGGGTTACACAAGTACTGATTTCCCTGTTCCCGTTGAAATAATAAATTCAAAGAGTTGAATTTATGATAAACAAATTTGACTGGATCGATAGATAAGCTTTATAAATGGTTTATAAAGGCTTATAGAAATTTTGAGAACAAAATTAATTAAAAGGGTTTAATTAATTTTTTCGAGTTGGACTCAGATTTAAGGACTCACACAATATATATAAATGCATATATATAGATATATATAATAAATATATATTTATGGATGTTGGACCTTATGTTTATAATAATATATTATATTATTATAATAATAATAAAAAAAGAATTAATGAGTTGTCGGGAGACAACTCATTAAATACATTGCAATTGTGAATTGCAATCAGAATTTTTGATTCATTCAATTTTCTTCGGCTTCCTCTCTGCTCTCTCTGTTTTCGCTCTGGTTACTTAGAATTGATACGATCAATTCTTAAGTTCGATTTCAAAGCAAAATTTCTTCTTCTTTTAAGTGCGATTTAGAAGAGGAATAGAAAATCCCGTCGTGGACCTGATTTGAAGAAAGGAGGAAAAATCCAGTTGATTGTTTGTAGGGATATACAACAAGAGCTATTTTTGATTTTTCGAAATAGTTGGAGCCATCATCAATCTTTTAAGATTGATAGATATAAATCTCTTTACATCCTATGAACTTTATTTAAACCATACGAGTGTCCAAAAATATTTTGAATGTCAAAATAAAATTTTAAACTTTCGCTACTTTTGGGCACGATAGAGATCTGAGATCCTACAGTGGTATCAAAGTCAGGTTCTTTATATCGTATGGTTTATTTCATGTTGAGTATTTTTATTTCTAACCGCATAAGAAAATTTATAAAATCGCAAAATCATATTATTATTATTTTTAAAGTTTAAATATATATATATATGTATGCGATACATATATATATGGATATATGATATTTATATATATATTTGTATGCGATACATATATATGAATATATCATTAATATATATATGTTTAAATATATATATATATACGATATATATATATATATATTAATAATGATAATAATAAATATGTGGCACATATATGTTTATTATCGTTATCAATAATAAATATGTGGGACGTATATGATAATAATAAATATGTGGGACATATATGTTTATTATCGTTATCAATAATAAATATGTGGGACATATATGTTTAAATATATATATATATATATATATACACACGATATATATATATATTGATAATGATAATAATAAATATGGTGGGTCATACTTCAATGGTTCGGGTAGTCAAAATATCGGGATGCCAAAAGGTTTTGAACCCAATGCGATTTTAAAATTATAAATTTTCTTATGAAATAAATAATTGGAATGTGATTCTAATTATTTATAGTAAAAGGAGTTTTACAAGAAATCAATTATTATTGAATTAATTAGAAATTAAATAAAAAAGTTTATTTAATTTATTAATTCGTTTAATAATTGTGGCGGTTAGTGATAAAATAACAAGATACATGAAATTGATGAATTATATAATATGTGATATTATATGCATGAAGGATGATCGAGAGCAATGACCAATGTGCTAGGTGTATGTTAGGATATTTTTCATGTCTCAACTTGTATAATTTTATTTGATAAAATTAAAGTGAGCCTGGTTTATGGCTTGTTCCCACCCTTGATATGTATCACTTATGTGCCATGGCTATTCAAATGTAAATATTTGTAATAATGGGAGATCAAGATTGGAAGATGGTGGACCCGATGATCAAGATGACGACATGTAAAATATTGGAAGCTTATGTAATAAGTTGGATTTGCATCCCTGCATTTACCTAGGATTTGGACCTTGATCCATGCTTGGCTCACATGGATCAAATAGTATTGGCAATCGATCATCCTTATTTAATTGTCATATTATGATATATGTGATATATAGTAATATGCATGTATGTATATTATTCGATAATATAGTTGCATGAATTCGGCAAACATACAAACTCATGGCACGCGATTCTAAATAAAATGATGAGACAATTTCAAAATTAAAATCCCTCATTTTGAATATGATTCAAAATTTATATCAAGCCATAAAAGTAAAAATTAAAAGAGTTTAATTTATTCTTGTCTTCCATCAACGGTGGTTGCATGATGAACGCTACCCGTGATCAGTGTCTGGCTCATATTATTGGGGAGACCTGGACGCCAAAAAGCTGTGACTTCCACTGACATAGGTGATGTGAATTGGGTGAAACTCCCATGACTCCGGCTCATATTATTGAGGGAACTCATGGCGACCGTCAACTACGATTCAACATTGATGGGTCGGCTTGACACTCGAAGATAAACGACGTCATATTATTGGGTCCTTATCAAGAGTGAGACAAAACACGTAGAGGTTGCATGGGGATGCAATTGGGCTCTACCTTTTAGAAATTATAATTGGCTGATATTATTCGGGATCATAGTTGTCTAGATTGGACTCTACGTGCTCACTAAGGAAATACGATTTTCCGTTTTCATCAGAGGGTGGTGAAAATGTCAAAATAGTGGGAGAAAATTTATAAAATTAAAGTCCATATTTTATATCTTATAATTATTTTAAAATAATTAGTAACGATTACCTATTTTCAATTTCAGTATGTTTAAGATGTCGACACGCAATCCACTTTCTGCTATTCTCGAACAAAACAAGCTAACCGGACCTAATTATCAAGACTGGCTAAGAAATCTAAAGATTGTTCTAAACTCTGAGAGGATTGCGTATGTGCTTGAAAAGAAGCCACCGAAGGAAGCAACTCCTAACATCAGTGAGACTGAGTTAGCCAAGCTTGAGAAATGGTGGGACCATGATCTCCAAGCTAAAAGCTACATCCTGGCTTCTATGTCGAATGAACTGCAAAGGCGGTTTGAGGATGCTGTGAATGCTGCTGACATTCACTTTCATCTGAAAGAGTTATACGGTGTTCAAACTCGATCAGAAAGACACGCAACTGTGAAAGAACTCATGACTACACGCTTGCGAGAAGGAGCTTCGGTCCATGAGCATGGTGTTAGGATGATTGGGTTAGTTGAGAAATTAGTGGGACTCGATGTGGTTATGCCTCATTAGCTCTCGACTGATATTCTCTTGTTGTTTTTACCTTCCTCGTTCGACGGATTTGTGGTTAATTCTAATATGAACAAGATAGAGGCCACCCTTGAAGAGTTGGTCAATATGCTTGTTAATTATGAGGCCACAATCAAGAAAGAAAAGCCTGTCTGCTTTTGGGCTCGTCGTCTGGGATGAAAAAGGGAGCCCAAAACAAGGGAAAGAAGCGTTCTGCCCCTACAGTTAAGAACAAGCCTAATAAGAAGCCATACAAGAAACCTTCTCAAGGGCCCAAAAGGCCAAATAAATCAGAACAAGTTTGTTTCCACTGCAACAAGCCTGGACATTGGAGGCGTAATTGCACTGAATATCTTTCCCAGAAGCGTTCTGGCCATGGTATGTTTTATATTGAAATTAATATCTCAATGAATTCTTCTTCTTGGGTATTGGATACCGGATGTGGTTCTCATCTATGCAATGATTTGCAAGTGATGACAAGAAGCAAGAAACTTAGAGAAGGTGAGACCTTTCTAAGACTTGGAAATGGAGCAAGGGTTGCTGCCAAGGCCAAAGGAGATATTATTTTAATATTAAACAATAATTTTAAGTTGCTTTTGAGAGATGTTTTGTATATTCCTGATTTGGTTAAAAACATTATTTTTATTTCTATGCTTGATAGAGATGGTTATTCTTGTATTTTGCAAAAGGTGTTTGCACTATATATAAGAATGAATGTTTGATTGAAACTGGTGAATTACAAAATGATCTCTATAAATTAAAATTAAAAGATATTCCATTAAACAATGTCCAAACAATAACAACAAACAAAAGAAAACAAGATAGTCAAAACCCTGCACATATATGGCACGCTAGACTAGGTCATATTTCTCAAAGAAGGATGCACAAGTTAGTGGGAGAGGGCATGTTTGACATGTCAGATATAAACTTTCTACCTACTTGTGAATCTTGTCTGAAAGGAAAAATGACCAAGACTCCCTTTAATGGGAATGTAGAACGTGCACATGGTCTTTTGGATTTGATCCACACGGACGTATGTGGTCCACTAAATGTTAGCACTAAATATGGGCAGTCCTACTTCATTACCTTTACTGATGATTTTTCGAGGTATGGGTATGTGTATTTGATGAAATACAAGTCTGAAGCATTTGAAAAGTTCAAAGAATTCAGATCTGAAGTAGAGAAACAATTGGGTAAAAGTATTAAAACACTCCGATCTGATCGAGGTGGAGAATACTTGAGTACTGAATTTTTGGACTATCTTAAAGAGAATGAGATTCTCTCACAGTGAACTCCACCAGGAACGCCACAATTGAATGGTGTTTTTGAACGTCGAAATCGAACTTTGATGGACATGGTTCGATCTATGATGGGATTCACTGAATTACCTAGATCGTTTTGGGGCTTTGCGCTTGAAACTGCGGCAATGTTGTTGAATAATGTCCATACAAAGGCAGTGGATAAAACACCATATGAGATATGGATGGGAAAGGTTCCCAAATATTCTTATCTGAGAATATGGGGATGTCCTGCTTACGTGAAGCAGACAGTGGGAGACAAATTGGATAGTAGATCCATTTTGTGCTAGTTCGTGGGATATCCAAAGAACTCTGTTGGATATTATTTCTATCATCCAAAAGAAGCAAATGTGTTTGTTTCTAGAAATGCCACCTTCTTGGAGAAGGAGTTTCTATTAGATAGAAAAGGCAAAATGATAGAACTTGAGGAAATTCGAGATACACCCAAGACTGTAGAAGTTGAACCCAATCTCCAACAGCCAGTAGTTGAATCACACATACCTAGAAGGTCTGAAAGAATAATCAGACCGCCTGCAAGATATACGCTTCTTCATGAACAAGGCCATGATGAGCCTAGCGATGGATGTGATCCACGAAACTTCAAAGAAGCAATATCTGATGCTGAATCATCTAAATGGCTTGAAGATATGCAGTCCGAAATGGACCATGTATTCGAACCAAGTATGGACTTTAGTAGATCCACCTGAGGGAATTGTTCCCATAGAATGCAAATGGATTTACAAGAGAAAACTTGGGGCGGATGGAAAGGTATTGACCTACAAAGAAAGACTAGTGGCAAAAAGCTATACTCAAAGACAAGGAGTTGACTATGAGGAAACCTTTTCACCAGTCGCTATGTTCAAGTCAATTAGAATATTGCTAGCCATAGCTGCATGGTATGACTATGAAATATGGCAGATGGATGTGAAAACAACATTCCTCAATGGAGACATTAGAGAAGAAATCTATATGTCTCAACCTGAGGGTTTCACATCAGTGGGAAGTGAGCATAAGGTATGCAAACTTCAGAGATCGATCTACGGTCTCAAGCAGGCATCTAGGAGTTGGAACCTTAGATTTGATAATACTATCAAAGAGTTTGGTTTTGTTAAAAATCTCGAGGAACCATGTGTGTACAAAAAAGTTAGTAGGAATGCAGTGACATTTCTAGTACTTTATGTTGATGATATCCTCCTCATTGGGAATGATATAGGAATATTGCAATCAACTAAAGTATGGTTAGCAAGTAAATTTTCCATGAAAGACATGGGTGAAGCATCTTATGTATTGGGAATACAAATCTATAGAGATAGATCAAAGAAGATGATGAAGCTCACCCAAGTCACGTATATTGATACCTATTTAAAAGATTCTCTATGGAAGAGTCCAAGAGAGGATACTTATCAATGTGTCATGGTGTTACTCTATCTAAATCAATGTGCCCTAAGACTGATGAAGAGATAGAGATGATGACACGTGTTTCCTATGCATCAGCAATTGGTAGTATCATGTATGGTATGATATCAACGCGTCCTGATATAGCATATGCTCTGAGTGTTGCAAGCAAATATCAGGCTAACCCTGGTCCATTGCATTGGAAAGCCGTGAAAGATATTCTTAAGTACTTGAGAAGAACTAAGAATTTGTTCATGGTTTATGGGGGTGGAGAATTAAAATTGGAAGGTTATGCTGATTCTAGCTTCCAATGTGACGTGGATGATTCGAAATCGACTTCTGGTTTTGTATTCATGCTTAATGGTGCTGCTGTCTCTTGGAAGAGTTCCAAGCAAGAAACAGTTGCGGATTCCACCATTGAGGCCGAATACATAGCAGCATCTGCTGTAGCCAAAGAGGCAGTTTGGATGAGGAATTTTGTCCAAGAGTTGGGCGTTATTTCAAATGGAGTTGATCCAGTCCCGGTGTACTGTGACAACACTGGTGCCATTGCTCAGGCAAAGGAACCAAGGTCTCATCAGCGATCCAAACACATACTGAGGAAATTCCACATCATTCGGGAGATTGTGGGAAGAGGAGACATATCAATCGAGAGAGTTGCCTCTACAGATAATGTTGCTGATCCACTAACAAAGCCCTTGTCAGGACCATTGTTTGAGAAGCATCGCGAAACAATGGGATTAAAACTAATGAGTAGTTGGCTTTAGGGCAAGTGGGAGATTGTTAGAGTAGATGCCCTGCAAGCCAAATGTTGGTCAGGGATTTTATTGACTCAAGTGTAATAACAATCTTTATTTTAATATAATTAATCTTTTATTTGACATTTTCATTATCTGTATACCCATGCAAGTTGCATAGATAAAGACTTTGAATATACTATAGTAAGATATGAGGTTGTACATGTGATGACAATCATGAAACACATATTATTAATTACTATATATTCTAAATCAGGTTCCTAGTCGATTGAGCCGTTCAAAATAAGGATAAGGATCGCTCGAGCTCGAGACTAGAATCTGTGATGATGTGTACCACGTTTCATTGGTATGGACATAGAGATGTTCAATCATACAGATTATATATTTTATTTAAAGTTATTTTATTATAAAAGTATAAAAATTTATTTAAACCTTATATTATAATAATTAATTATCTATTTTTTAAACTAATAAATAATTATCTTATTCTTTGAAAATCAATTATAGAATATCGATCTATTGCTAATTATATAATCAAATATAATGCATTTTCAAAATATTTATAAATATATAATAAATTATATTTTTTCCTCTATTTATATTAAAGTATTATAATTGAAATCGTCTCATACGTGAGACGAGTCAATCCTACCCATATTTACGATAATAAGTAATACTTTTGACATAAAATGTAGTACTTTTTAATGGGTGACCCAAATAGAAGATCCGTCTCACATAATTAACCCGTGAGACCGTCTCATGGGAGTGTTTGTCTATAATTATATAATAATAAAATCATACTCATAAATTAATCATATGTACATCTGAAACATATTTTAACAAATTGATAAAATAAAAATAAAAAAATAAATTAGATAGGTGTAGCAATGAAGATGATAAACAAGTCCAGATCATAAAATCATATAAAATCATATGTACATCTGAAATATAGATATTTTTTCGGTACGATATCTTCGGTATTTCGACATTTCGGTATTTTTTCTCATCTCTACACAGCAGACCTCTGACCTCCTTCATCATTAAAAAAACAAACAAACAAATAAACTTTTATCTCCTTCGCAATTTAGTATATATTATATGGTATCAGTATAAACTTTAGGGACTAGGAATAAACGAAATTAATAAAAAAAAAATTATAAAAAAAAAAAGGAAAAAGGACATGCTGTGTTTTGAAAGAAACAAAACAAAAACAAACAAGCGAACGAAAAAAACAGGGGAAAAAAAAAATGTGCTGTGGAGAAAAGGGTACCCCTACCCCTACTGTGGGATCCATATTTTCTCATGTATAAAAATACCCATGAGCAAGGAATGCATTTGAATGAACCAAAAAACTCCAACTCTTGTATCTTTATATTTCGTTTAAATTGGACCAAAATAGTATCTGCAGCTCCTTTTTCGACCAAGATGAATACTGAACTGGAAAATGCTCGTCGATCAGTGAAATACCATTCAACAGTTTGGGGAAACCACTTTCTTTCTTATGCTGATCTGGATATCACGGTATGTCTCATCTAATGTGTGTGTGTGAATAATATATATATAATACGAATTTACTGACCAAGTTATATAAATTTTGCATGCATTCCCTTTTTTGTTTCCCCCTGCACTTACTCACTACATACATAAATATATATATGTTTGTGTCTTAATTTATAAGCTGAAAGGATTGGCTACTGAACAAGAAGAGATTGTAAAACAAAGAGAAGAGGTGAGAAATATGTTTGCGGCGGCGGATGAGTACTCTTTGAGCCAAAAATTAGATCTCATTGATGCAATCCAACGCCTCGGAGTGGGCTATCATTTTGAAGAAGAGATTGACGAGTCCTTACTCCACATTTACGAGCTGCTGGATTCTCGTGATGATGATCTTAATTCCAATCTTAGAGCCGCTGCTCTTCGTTTTCGTCTACTTAGACAACATGGACATCTTGTCTCGTGTGGTAAGTGCTTAATTACTCTTCTTTTCTATCTTCTTAACATCACAATCGAAACTCTTGTGTACGTTGCATTATTAGCAGATGTGTTCAAACAATTCACGGACGACCAAGGAAAATTCGAAAGATCGTTGATTACCGACCCACATGGTTTGTTGAGCCTGTACGAGGCAGCACATTTTGGAATACATGGGGAGGATATTCTAGACGAGGCACTAGACTTTTGCACCAACAACCTCCAATCCATCCTTCTCAACAGTACTAATGATTCTCTAGTACTTGTCACACAAATTGAAGAAGCCTTAAACTCGCCAATCCACAAAAGTTTGGTAATGTGTAAAGCAAAGAAGTTCATGTCTACGTATCAAAATGAAGAATCGCATAATAAGACACTGCTAAAGTTCGCAAAAACGAATTTCAACCTATGGCAGAAGATGGTTCAGAAAGAACTAAGCGATATTACAAAGTATGTCAGCTACAAACTTAATTACGTTATAATATATACGTATTCGAAGTATATATTTCTGTTATATGGATTAATCTAGCTATATATGTAACTATATTTTATATATGTCGAATATATATGCATAGGTGGTGGAATGATTTAGATGCCAAAACAAATTGGCCATTTGCCAGAGACAGAGTGGCAGAATGCTACATGTGGATATTGGGATTCAATTATGAGCCCCAATACAGACTTTCAAGAAAAATAACGACCAAAGCCATTGCCTTGATTACTGTTCTCGATGACCTTTACGACGTACAAGGAACGTTGGATGAACTTCAAAGTTTTACAGAAGCAATCCAAAGGTATATATATATGCACTATTCCTATGTATAATGCATGAGATATATATCCATGCGTTTCACATTAATTAACGATATGTTAATGGTACGTAGGTGGGATATTAGCGCCGCGGATGGACTACCATCATATATGAGAACATGTTACAAAGCCCTGTTGGATTTCTATGCCGAAATGGAACTTGAATTGGGAGAAGCAAGCTTATTGTACCGGGTGGATTTCATCAAAGAAGAAGTACTTATTTTTATGTTTGTTTTTTTTTTTTTTAAGTTTTGGGTACTAAGTTTAGGAGTGATCTGTTGATTCTTTCTATTTTTAAATTTTCGCAGATGAAAATCCTGATGAAGGCATATATTCAAGAGGTGGAATGGCTCTACAGTAATCATATTCCTACTATGGAAGAGTATATGAAGGTGGCACTAGTAACTGCGGCATATATTTTCTTGAACATTTGTTTCGCGATAGGAATGGGAAATAAGGTTTCCAAGGAAGATTTTGAATGGATAACAAGTGAACCATTGATCCTTCGATCTTCAGCAACATTAGCGAGATTAGTGGATGATATGGCAGGATATGGGGTAAAAATTTCAAAATCCTTTTTAGCACCTTAATTATGTATATCTACGCGGTTTCATCTCACAAAATTGACCACAAGAGTTTTGGTGTTATACTAATCCATAACAACTCTACTCGTTACTAATTAAGATGGAATAGTTTCTTTTGATGATAAATTACATGTATATTTTGCAGTTCGAACAAAAAAATTGCGCGGTGGATTGTTACATGAAAGAAACAGTTTGTTCCAAGGATGAGGCATTTGATGAATTTAAGAAAAGGGTACGGAGTGCGTGGAAGGATATAAATCAAGAATGTCTTCGACCAACCCCAGTTCCCATGTTTATCCTCCGGCAACTTGTTAATGCCGCAGGAGTTGTACATCTTTTGTATAAAGGAGAGCAGGATTCATACACAAATTCCCAAACTATATTGAAAGACTTGCTCAAAACAGTGCTCGTCGAGCCGCTATCGATTTGATTCAAGATCAGCAAAATAAGTATATATACTGGCTTTGGTAATTATCCTACGTACGAGTGATCACAATTTAAGGATTGGCATATATATGTTAAATTGTCGATCGAATAAATTCATGTTGTATGTGAGATAAATGCATATTATTCAAGGATATTATATATGTTTTATAGATTGGTTAATTAGTTTCGTTTGACTTGGTTTTTATCAGCACTGACTAAAATCGGACAAGGAGGAAATTAAAACAATTGGTTGCGGGTTCCCACGTAACATGCGGAAAGAATGGGGAAAAAGGAGTAAAAATGAAAAATAAAAAACACGTATCAAAATGTCATATGGAGTTAAAGACCTCAAGCCCAATCTGTTAACCCATGGAGCAAAGCCCAAATACTTGTGCAGCCCAATTACTAGACTCTTCTAAATAATTATCATTTTATTTGTTTTATTTAAAGTTGTTAGATTTGTTGTAACTGAATCACTAGATCTTCTCCAAGTGTCTCAAGATCATGCGTTGTAATAGGGTATTTAACTTATGGATCGTCTAAGGTCTCAGCTTATCTCGAACAAAATGATAGTTCGGGTCTCAGCTAGCTAAGAATTTAACATATAAAATATAAATTACAGAGAAAAAAATTAAATACGATTATAAGAATATTTGACGAAATAAACCGAACACAACATTTCATAATTTTTTTTAAAATTTTGTTGAAACAGTCAATTTCAAGAACAAAATTATGGCGCAATGTTTTAGAGTGTTTTTGAGAAGTATTTCTCAACTTTTCATTAACAAATTTTCAAAAAATTTCAAAATTTTATTAAAGACAAGATGATGTGTTTTATAGAAGTTCTCTCAAACACTAGCTATATATATGTGTTATAGCTAAACATATTAAAATGATAATTTTGGAATTGAGGAGAAAAAAACATCACCAAAAAACAATTACTAGACCTCGTTTTAGGGAAAATTATGGTTTTGGTCTTGTAAGTATCATGTTTTGGATGATTAACATAACTATTGGATGATTATCAATTGGGATTTATCTCAAATGAACTCGAGGGCTCATCAATTTTTTTTTTCTCAATCATTACTTTATACGAGTAGGCTTCTGTTAAAATAAGTCCCAACCATAACTGAGGCGAAACCAGAATTTTTGGGTGCTAGCTGGAACCAAATCATCTTTACGCTATTTGAATTAAATTCCAAGTTTCATCAGAACTAAAACTGTTGGTTTTGAAACTGGACCCGCTTGCTTTGAATCTAGTTATAGAGCCTTGGTCAGATGCATATATAGCCATGGGTCAAGTAGCAAGTTATGATTTTCGAAGTTAGCAGAAAAACATGAGTATAAGAATCAGGTAGAAGACACTACTTTTCTCCGCAAATCCTATCTATGTCGCATTAAGCTACCATTTATGAACTATAACCATCCTCGAACAGATATTTTATAAAACACATAATCACCTCGCCATCCATGCCTGCAGCAGCATCTTCTAATGATGCATAGTTTACAAAACCAAAGCCCTTTGAATAGCCAGAGACCCGATCAGTAACCACTCTAGCAGAAAAAAGAGAAGAAAAAAATTGCTTGAAAATTTCCAATAGTTAAGTGTGAGCCTATCCAGCCCCAATGCATTTTTTTAAAAAAATAAAATAACATACCGTGGACCACTTCACCAAACTTAGCAAAGGCAGTCCGCAGAACTTCTGTCGTTGTACGTTTGCTAAGCCCTGAACATCATATTCATAACAAAGAAAGTTCGATGGAGTTAAGCACAGTAAGACAGCACCATGGAAAACTTTTATGATGAGCAAAATAAGCCAAATAATAATAATAACCGAACAAGTCGGTCATATCCAAAGAGACATATACCTACCATAATTTTCAAAGATCCAAGTACAATAATTCGAGTAGCAGCTCCAATAAGAAGGGAATATAAAGTGTAAAAGTTAGGTAGTCCTTGTGTAAAATGGAAATTCAGAGTAGACAGCAACAAACTGTCACACACATCTGTTACAAGATATCCCAATCCACCACTCTGATTGAAAATACATTCTGAAATTGAATAGACTGTATCTACATAACGCATCACCTCAAATAAAATAATTGGGAAGAATGGATACTGAAAATCACTAGTAGCAGTATGCAAGGAGTGACAGAAGACCAGAAAAAAAAAACACTTAATTATATACCTCCAACAATGTCCAACCATACAACATGCAGAAAAAGAAGACCAAAAATGAATGATGCTGTATCAATGATATAGTTTTCTGCGTGTCCTAAGGGAAAAAAATGGAGGCCAGTCCTAGAAAAATAAACTAGCTGCTAAAAAGCAGGTTCAAATTGTGGCTATCGAAAAGAGAACGGAAGCAGTAATCAGATAATATGAATCACAACAAAACACTTACTCTATAGTTTTACATCACTGGCACAGAATTTTGAGGAATTCACTATTCCACAAGTTTGACCATACCACAATTTTGGAAATTGATACCTGATAGTATGAAAGGAACAGAAAAAATACAGAGAACTTGAAAGCTAGTCATGCCAACTACTGCTTGTGAGCGGCCAGAAAGGAAAAACAAACAAATTTTTATAGAAATACAAAGAGAAAAAAAATCGACTATATAATAATATCCAAGAATTAGTTGCACTTCAGAAGCAACTTGACAGAAATCAGAGGAACTCCATTAAGGTCATTAATAGCAAAAAAGTGAAATAACAGATGAATAAAGAAACAAAATGGAGCAGCAACATACGAAGAGTTTTAAAAATGTGTCATCAAACATTTCTCATAGAGAAACTCACAAAATTAAGATGTTGCCACATAACAAGAAAAATACACCTGATATAATTATAAAGACCACCAATGGTTACACAGGTATGATCAAATAATCAACACAGCAGCATTAGAAAGAAAAAGTTATGATTTTTTTATTTTTTTTTTACGAAAACAAAACTAGTAATTTCTTCGAAGTAGCTCATAAATATAAGAAAAGGGACCATGATTGATGAATACGCAACTGCCACAAAGCTACAATCCAGTCGATTACTAGTAATTTACTAAGTTTTCGAATAAACTAAATTGCTAATATGAAAAATAAGTAAACGAATAGTATACCCTTTTTCGAAGCGCTCTGAACTAAATAGTTCACGATCAAACCACGGAAATGGAAAAATGAACCTCGAAAGAGACAAGAACATAGCCCTCAACCCTCTGCCGCCGTCGTAGTGGCCGCCGCTCTCATCGCCATTTTAGGGAGGGTTTTAGTGAGATTTTCCACAGGGAAATGCAGAAAAAATCTCATTTACAGTGCCAACTCATTTCTTATTCGATTTACAGCGCACAAATACATGGGAATAATCTCCCAGGACAGGACACCATCTTTTTTCCAATATTTTATATCCTTCTAACATTTCGGCCACTTTATTATTATTTTATATTTTAGATACTCAAACTATATTCTATAACATTTCAACCAACAGATTCTTGCCTGATATATCTATAGTAGAATTTTCTTTTGCATAAAAAAAATATTCTCTAATAGAATCCTAGCTGAGCATGTACTATTTCATATAAAAATTAAGTCCTTAAAGATAAAATTTTATTAAACAATTAAGCTGTATTCACTTATAGTAAAATATATTTTTTTCATATGTATTTTATTCCAACAGTTTATCTTAGCAACTTCATAAACAATGCTATTGCGTCGTTAAATATTGTCCATTTTAATTATTTTATTTTTTAATTTGTTTAGTGAGGATATATTTAAAATTTTGGATACATGAAATAAAAGAAAGCGTAATTTAAAAATGAATTTTGTGCGTGTCATAAATGTATTTAAACCTTTTTTAATAGTCAATAAAGAAGATTTATTTATTTTTTTATTTTTGGAAAAAAGGTCCATGACTAGAAAATTAATTACATTGTGCATAGAGAAATTAAATGTTTTGAATTTTTCGACAAACCGAAGAAAAGAAAAACCATACGCAGACACTCGTCAAATTAATTTATAAGAAAATATAGATATACATTAGGTAAGCTAATTTAATGCCTAACAATTAATACATTATTAATTTCATGATTCCTTGAGATAATTGTCATGCATCCAAATAAGTACACAATACTAAATATTGAACTCTTAGCTACTGCAGCAATTAGCAGCTTGTCCTTTAATTAATTGGTTTTTTGAATCTTGAAAACTTTCTTCTCTATCGATCCATGCATCTTTTTTTTAATATGTTCTTCCACCAAACAAAACCAAACCAAGAAAGGTTTAATGATCGATATATCCTTTCCCGGACAACACGTACATGCACCACCATATATATGGACGACGGTTGACAGTCCTAGCTAGCTCCTCCGATCCGGTTTCGATATATCGGGGTAATCTTGACCTAGCTCTTGTATGTACTTTTACAAGAAATATATATATATATGCATGAATGATAATTTAATATGAATATGTTAAACTGAAAATGGATCTAAATTAAAGTACGTACACTTTGGATTCAACAAATCATGAATTTATTGATTTATTACAACAAATTTTTGTTACATCAATTCCGATGCTAACATAGTGATTGGCAGAAGATTTTCCAAGAATGATGGCGATCCGAAGAAGAAGGTCTAGTTTTATTTTCATTCGGCACCGATGAAACCTTTTTCTTCTTTGGGGCCACGGTCGCCGGTGGTCTTCGGATACTAGTTTTAACCATCGCAGCCTCTGTCAGAACGTCGTCTTCCGATATTGCCGGAAGAGAAGGCCGCCATCTTCTGCTGATCTTGATCTCCTTTCTTTGCTGCTTCTGTTCTTTCGCCACCTTTGGGGGCATCTCAGATTTTCTGGGGAGATTGATCATATTCAACAACTTCATTATGTCGACTTGATCAGAAGGAAGGAGCTGTGCTTATTTTGTTTATACGAATTAAAGCATATATCGTTGAAATATATATACATATGATCAAGATCTCCTCCCACACAGCATTCGGTAATTATTTGATGGGCTTTCTTAATATATATGCATGGGCTTTATATATGTTAATCTTTTAGATTTAAATTTTTCTCCTTTTTTTTCTTTTTATCCCTTTTCCTTGCACTATTTCACCTTATCCTCTTTTCTTTTTGTATCTTTTCTCTTCCCTTCCCTTCCCTTCCCTTCATTTTTTTTTTTTTACAGGAAATACTATACAATACCAGAAAACTTTTTTTACTAATATATATATATATCGAATAATACACGTGCTATTATTAGTAAAAAAATAAACGTAATATTACTATTTATATTAATACAATTAAAAGATGATATACAAATTATATATATGTTTGTGTGTGTCTTTTCATTTATAATATACAAATTTTTCATGTTGAATACTTTTTTCAAATATATGAGATATTATTTTCATTTTATAGTATAACAGTAGTAGTAAATATGAATTTATTTTTATAATTTTAAGTAATAAAATAATTTAAAATTTAAAAAATGAATCTATTTGAATTTAGTAATAATATTGGACTTAAAATTTAAGTAAATGACAAAGTTGACTTATGAGTTTCATCATATACCAATTAAACTATTTTCAATAGTTCATGTATCAATTTGATATTTTATTAATAGTTCATGTACCAAAATAATTATATATATATATATATATAAATATCAATTGAGTGAAATTCAAGTTATATTTGTTTACGAGTCGGGTCAAGTAAGAGACTCATCTCTAAAAATTAACGGTCTTCCAATATTTTTGTATTTTAATTAAAGTCGAAGCTCCAATACTAAACTAAGATATTGTTTGTGAGAGCTTTTAGGAAGCACTTCTAAACTTCTCCTTCACAAAATAACAAAATTTTGTGAAGGAAAAGTTGAGATCAAATTTTATTTAAATTATAATTATATTCTCATTGTATAACTTTATTCATATTTTTTCCCATGAAATAAGCTTTATTTTTAAATCTTCAATGTCAACATGTTATTTTTTAAAAAAAATTTAAATAATCTTTCGCTCTTAATAAAAATATATAGAATAAATTATTAATTTTAAAAATTAAAAAGTATTGCGTCTAGATAAATTTTTAAGCTGTAAAAACACGCAAAGAGTGCAAATAATGCTCAAGTTATGTCTCTTGTGAGAAGATGTCACGGACTCCCTAATCTTTATATGTGACACAATCAATCTTCCATATTTACAATAAAAAATAATTATTTTTTTACAAAGGAGATATCCTAGTTGTTGGAATTGAACATTTGACAAGAGGTCAAGAGTTCGATTTTTTCCTACCAACATCTTCATAAACTAGTCTGTCGCGCAGAGCTTGCCTAGTGTACATGTTTACCTGACTATCAAAGTTTTCAGGTTATTGCATTAGTCAGAGGTCACCAATGCACACCGAAAGATAGGGACTGCGGTTCCCAAGTCATAAAATGTAAAAATGTTAATACTTTGGCATAAAATTCTAACCTTACTTATATTTTTATAATAAAAATAATATTTTTTATTTAAAAAATATATTTATTCATAGGTTATCTGTGATCTAAATAGGAGATGTCTCACAAAATTGAAACATGATATCGTCTTAATTTTTGTAAAAATTATAATTAATGTGTGATGTCGAGTAGACCATATATTTATATAAGTGTCTTTTGAAAAATATTATCTTATTAATTTAACAAACTGGTGCAAGTGAAAATCGAGAAAAATATATATTTTTTTATACCTAAAAGCTGGAGAAAGAAGTTTGAACTGGATGCGATGGGATTTGTTATGTGAGAGTAAGGAACAAGGTGGTTTAGGGTTTAGAAACTTCTTCAAGTTTAATATGGCAATGCTCGGGAAACAAGGTTGGAATTTAATCTCCAACCCAAATGCACTTGTTTGCAAGTTATTCAAAGCTAAATACTATCCACAAGGGGATTTTCTTAATGCCAGATTAGGGCAGAACCCAAGTTTCACTTGGCGTAGCATTTGATGTTCTCAGGTTTTACTTCGTAAAGGAGTTCGCTGGAAAATTGGTGAAGGATGTTCAGTGCAGGTTCGGAAAGACCCTTGGTTACGCACTCACGATAATTTTCTAATCCAGTCATCTCAAATTGATGGTCTCCAAGGGTTGATAGTTAATGAGTTGATGATTCCTGATAGTGTAACATGGGATATTGAACTGCTCAATGAGGTCTTTTGTGCGCAGGATGTTGATCCAATTACGAGTATACCGTTGATTTGTAATGCTGGCCCAGATTGTCGTATTTGGCATTTTACTAAAAATGGTATTTATTCAGTCAAGTCAGGGTACAAGGTGGCGATGGATTTGGAAGAGAGGGTAAATAATGGTGTGTGTGTGTGTAAACTGGAAATCTTTATGGCAAATTCGGATACCTCCGAAAGTCAAGAGCTTTTTATTGAGAGTTGGTCGTGATTGTTTACCGACGAGAGATAATTTGGCCAGGAGGGGTGTTCCGGTTCCTATTTGAAGGAATTTTATTCCTTGAATATTTCGGCCCTAATTAATTGGAAATTATAAGATTTTGCTTTCTAGACAAGATAGGATATTTGGTAAATATTGAGTGTATATTTTCGAATATGTTAATGATATATTTGCCAAAGTTTAAATTAGATCTTGATAAGGTGATTATTTGACATAATATAATTCGATATTATCAAGATTTGATTTACAAAATTTGATAGAGTTTATTTCCTACTAAAACTAGTTTTCTTATTTATGTAGGACTCTATCTAAGGCAATCTTCAAGATTTGGATGCTTATCTATAAAAGAAGATTTCCACGCACAAGAAAAGTGAGAGCTTCAGACGAAAAATACTCTGCGCATACTCTGAAGAATTCAAGGAAGATCTTGAAGAATTCTGAAGCAAGGTTTGCAGCCATCGTTGTTGCATGTCCCCGTGTCGCCGTTCGTGTTGAAGACATCAGAGACAACATTGTGGGAACTGTGTTGTTGAAGATATTTTATGTCTCTTCAATTTAGGCTACGGGAGTTGCATCCAATTTCTTTTATACTTTTATTGTATTTTAGGATGCAAGTTTGATTTCTCAACTCGTTGAGAAATTTAGGATTTAATGACTTTTTGTAAAATCACTAGGATTACTTTGTAAGACTATTCTTACGTTTACTAGTGATATTTAGCCCTAAGGCACCCGCACGAGTTTTATACTCGTGCAAAATTATTTACTTGTGTTTTTATTTACGTTTTAAATTTCCGCTGCACTGTGTTGTCTGTGGTATTACAACACAAACGACAACACTGCCTTATTTTACGTAACAATCACGTACACCGTTTCTTTCACGTGGCATCAGAGCCACCACTTGACTTTACTAAGTGAGTTTCTGGTTTGTGTTACAGGTTAGTTATGGACACTCCGTACACAAGTGCAATTCGTCCACCTATTTTGGATGGGACAAACTACGGCCCTTGGAAATTGAAGATGAGCATGTATATTCAATCCATTGAGTCCAGGGTTTGGCAGCGTATTCTTGACGGTTGGACACCACCCATGAGAGATGATGATGTACCAGGACCAAAGCCAAGATCACAATGGACAGCCGATGAGAATACAACGGCTATTTATAATGCTAAAGCTCTTAATGCTATGCTCACTTCAGTTTATATGAACATGTTTAATCTAATTGGTACTTGTACTTGTGCTAGGGATGCTTGGGAGAAACTACAAACCCACTGTGAAGGCTCGGCTAGTGTCAAGAAGACAAGGATGCGTCTCATAACTTCAAAATTTGAGAAAATGAGAATGGCGGAATCAGAGACCATCATGGAATACAATGGAAGGTTGAAGAGCCTTGCGAATGAAGCATCTATTCTTGGTGATCCTATTTCGAACGAGAGACTTGTATCGAAAGTGTTCGCAAAGTGCATTATTAAAATAAAAAGAACCAATTGTGCAAGGAATAGTAAAACTCCCTGGATCGTTCAACTTTTGTGGCATCTTCTTTTGAAGCACGGCACTGCACTCTTCAGTTAAGCTCACCACCTCGTTCTCTAGCAGCCTCCTCTTCTTGGACATCACCTCTTTGATGAACTTTGCATAGTTTGACATTTGTTCCAATGCATCAGCAAAGGGGATGTTGATGTGAATTTTCTTGAAAATCTCCAAGAACTTAGAGAACTACTCATCCAATGCCTTCTTCTTGAACCTTTGCGGGTAGGGAAGTGGAGGCTTGTACATCGGTTTCGGCTCCAGTTCAGGCTCCTTCTTCTCGACTTCCTTCTCTTCAACCGCAGGTTCTTGGACTTCAACTTCTTTTCCACTCCTCAACGTGATAGCATTGCACTGCTCTTTGGGATTTACCTTAGTGTTGCTAGGAAACTGGTCGCGGTTGTTATCCTTTAGTGCGTTCGCCAACTGCCCAATGCTAGTCTCCATGGATTGCAACACCGCACCCATGTTGGTCATGTGCATCTCCAAACTGTCAAGACGAGACTTAGTTCTTGCCATCCTCTTACCTGATTCCTGCACAAAATTACTAACCACATCCTCCAAAGACAACTTACCATCACCCTTATTAGTATTGTTAGCATATGAAAAATTTTCATTATTCCGCAAATTAGGGTGAAAAGTATTGGGAATAGAATTACCTCTGTAAGCTCCATAACCTCGGTAGCCATTAGGATGGATATAATTAAATTCCTCTGGGTTATATGATCCCTCAACTCCAATGGAATCTGCAACGATTATCTTATTCAAAGAAGCTACATGTGTAGTCAGTGCAGATAATTGGGCCGTGATAGATGTGAGAGGATCTACTGCATACACTCCAGCTGGCTTCTTGACTCCCACTCGCTCTGATGGCCATTGAAAACTGTTTATCGTCATCTGTTCCAGCATATCATAGGCTTGAGCGGGGTCCTTTGCAAAAATAGTTCCTCCAAAAGCAGAATCCACGTTCATCCTCGTAGGCGCATTCAGTCCGTTGTAAAACCACTCGATCTGTTCCCAATCTGCAAAATTATGGTTAGGACAACGTCTAAGTAGTTATTTGTACCTTTTCCACGCCTCGTAAAGCTGTTCAGAATCCATCTGCCTGAAAGTGCTGATCTCGATCTTCAACTGGGTGAATTTGGCAGGTGGAAAATATTTAGCAAGAAATTTTTCTGTCATCCCCTCCCAAGTAGTGATGCTTCCTAGCGGTAGTGATTGCAACCAACTTCTGGCTTGATCCCTGAGAGAAAACGAAAACAAGCGTAAACGAATAATATCCTCAAGAACACCGTTAAATTTTACCGTATCAGTAATTTCTAAAAAGGTCCTGAGATTCAAGTGAGGATCAGCTGTGGCACTCTCATTAAATTGGTTCGATTGAACCATGTTGATCAAGGCCGGCTTTAGCTCAAAATTGTTGGCATTGATTGTTCCTCGAGCTATTCCAGAGTAGTGAGCCTGGATCGTCGGCCTGAAGTGATCTCTGATAGGTACCAGGGGAGCTTGATTCACATTCTCTTCAGTCATGTTATTAATTTCTTCTCTTCTCGCTCTTCTCAAAGCACGTGCAGTTCGTTCGATCTCCGGATCAAAAAGTAGAGAATTCGCACTTTGAGATCGTCGCATAAACTGCAATTAAAATTAAGAAGAATTTAATTAGTAACTTCAAAATAAAAATAAAAAAACTCTAAATTAAAATCTAGACTAATTGGTAACAAGACTAAAAAAAAATAATCAAAATTACTCCCCGCGGGCAACGGCGCCAAAAACTTGTCTGTGAAAATTCCTCGCAAGCGTACGAGTGTCAAGTTTTAATATAGTGAATAATTCAGATATCGATCCCACAGGGAGTAAAATGAAAATATTTAGTACTTGTAATTAGAATTGTCTAAACTTTATCTAGAAAATCAAACTTTGAGAATTTTGCAGAAAAATAAATAATCAGTGAAGTTTTGATAGCACGCACACAACTTTCAGGAAAAATCAATCAGAGAAAAATGGTCTAGAGGTATAGATTTCACCTGGTTTCAACAACAGTCAATCCTAAATGATTAATCTTCATGAATTCCAATCAATTAATAGCCAAGAACACTTACGTATATTATTTCCCTCTCCCGAGCAACAAATAATGTTTATCAACTACAATTAAATTTCAATATCCCTATTAAGAATTTATTGCAGTGATCTATCACAAAACAATGTTCTTTTTAAAAGCTCTGTTAAAATCATACACTCTCCCGAGCTGTATAAATAATTAACAGTGTAGTTCTAATGTCCTATTCAAAATCCCCTCTCCCGAGCAATGATTTCAAATAAATATAACAAATCAATTATTGATCAGATAATTGAAAAGACAATCAATTCTAGAAAAAACAATTAATCTAGAAAAAATTCAATCCAATAAAATCAAGAATTCATGAAAGTGTCTAAACCAGGTTCCATCCGACCTCTAGACTATAAAAATTTAGTTCATAATAAAATTCTGAATAAAACAATAATTTATAAATCTAAACATATTCAGAATTAAATAAAAGTAAGAAATCAAATCCGTCGTCAATGCCGTGTCCGGACTATCGAACTCCGTCTTCGTTCTTCAGATTAAGCTCCAGAAATCTTCAGAAAATTCCAACGATCAAGCCCTGTTCTCTCTAATATTTCGTGTAATAGGTTGTGCGGCTCTCTCTTTCTCTTCTGATAAGAATTTCTTTTTATATTGCGTACAAAAACCCACAAAACCAAGCCCATAAAAATTGCCCGAAATAATAAAATTTTCAATTAACAGCGACGGGGCGGGCGCTAAAGTGAAGGCGCGGGCGCGCCTTCAACTCGCAATTTCCAATTCTCAGATTTCTCATGACACAGAACGATTGCTCTAAGTTATGCGCTAACAACAGGCGCTAATCTTTCTTGGCCCAATAAAGAAGCCCAACACTGTTCCTTTTCTTTTCTCTAAACGTTCTTTTCTCTCTTTTCTCTTTATACTTTTCTTTTAATTTTTTTAATTCCTATTTTCTTCTCCTTTTCTTCCACAATAATTCTTCTTTTTCCCATTATTTCCATAATTCTCTGCAAGCACAAAAACAACAAAACTCAGACATAATTCCGCTCGAAACAAATAATTAACAATTAAAATCATATAAAAATTAAGTGTATAAAATACACTTATCACTAAGACATCAATCCAAATTCATCAATTCAAATACAACCCAAGAAAAACATCGATATTTATAATCCGAAAAAAGCCCCCATGTTGTGTTGCAGTGCTGGCATGGGCGGATCTATTAAGGGGCAAGGGAGGACAGATGCTCCTTTTTGAGTTTTGATATCAAAGTACTAATATAGTATGTCTTTTGATTTTAAAATTAAAATTATGCACATAAAATTAAGCAAATGATCTAGAAGTCAAAGTTTACCACTCTTTATGTCATTTAAGAATCGTCTTCATAATCCAATGAGAGATGAACATCTGAATGATATTCAATTATATGTATTAAAAATGAAATATTTCTTATTTTGTTTGTGTCTCGATTTTATAGGTAACATTTTTTTTTCTCAAATATATAGCTAGGCTTATCTAATATATTTACTAATCTTGTTTCTTCTCTTTTACTAATATATATACTCCTATTAAATAAGTTTTGAAAAACATGTAACAATTTTTGAATGAATCGAGTAGGATAAAATATAAAATTTGTGTGTAAATTTATTTTTCCAATAATTTTTCTTAATTTGTAAGTTTGAAAAAACAAGTCTATATAATTAAAACATATAAACTATTTTTTATCTTTGGTTTTTTGCCCTCCTTCAACAAAATTTCTGGATCCGCCCCTGAGTGCTGGGCTTCTTCAGTTGCTTATAGGACCCAAACAAAAAGTCTGAATAACAAATTTTATAAAGAAACACAATCATCCTCGATCTCAGGCTAAATCACCATGTACAAGTGGTCAAAGGAATGAATCACAACAGTTGAATAAACTAAAATTGTAAATAATCAACGTCTCAAACATAAATTTTACAGGAATTCCTAAATCTTACCCCTTCTGCAAGCCGGCCCCCAACATTTATTTTCAGATATCTTAAGTTGAATTATGATATTCTTGCACAAATGGCCAAGAATTCAAATCTTGACAAGGGTAAATATGTCCGGACTTGGTAAAATTCAAACCAAATTCGACTTGTTCACAATCTAAACTGAGCGGACATATTTCAAGTGGTTCACCGAATGCGAAACAATTAATTATAATCAATCGGTTACAGCAAACAAACAAGCACCCAGAATAGGTACTTCTAGTATAAATATTGCGGAGAAACTACCACCAAAACATGCAACGAGTGATACACATCACAATGTAATCTGCAGACAAGTGCACTGCAGTGGGGAATGGATCACGAGACAGAAGGTTTCTTCGTTATCAATGAAATTCCAAGAACATTAATTATCGTATAGTTTGATTTTGGTGAGCATGGATTCTTCTCAAAAGGTTAAATCACTGCCAACCCTGAGGAGGTCCGTTGTTGAGTGAGGGGATGGGAGGTCTTGGTCTTGCATACTCTGCGAATATAACCCAACCGTCTAGAAACTGCAAAAACAAGAGAGTCAAAAATCGAAAGGTTGTTAACAAAGGGGTTCCTGATGGACACTGAACTGCACATGAAAAGACATACATATTGCACTTAGCACTGAGTTAGCTTGATGAACAGAGACTTGGAGATTTGGCATTCACTTTTAAGGAGTAAAATGACGGCTTACCGTGCCAACTCATTTCTTACTCGATTTACAGCACATATACATCGGAATAACCTCTTGCACAATTAAAGATGAGAATTAAGGTACTTAAGTGTCATAAGTGTTTCTATACTTCCACAATAAAATCAAATCAAACATATATCACATTCTCCAAAACAATCTCCCAAGACTAATCTTTTTTCCAATTTTATATCCTAACATTTCAGCCAAAAAATACTTTATTATAAAACTATATTTTAAAATATTTCGTTTGTCATTAAAATAATTGAATATGAATGACGTGACATCACCAAACCAACAGATTCTTGCATGATATATTTATAGTAGAATTTTCTTTGCATAAAAAATAAAACCAAATATTCTCTAATAGAATCCTGCACAACATATTTTCTCAAAGAATTTTGCACAAAAATGCTACTAAATATTCCCTAAAAGTCTCATTCCATTATTTTTCAATTCAACCTAAGCAGTCAAGCGTCCAAAAATTTCCAAGCCCATCAAACATGAGGTGATAGCTTCTCCAAAACGGGCAAAAATAAAAATAGACTCCAAATTGAAGTACTTGGACTATAGTTATTTCCGAAGAAAAGATGGAAACCTATAAACATGTCAATTTGAAAAGGATATTACCTTTTCTCACTATACAAGCGAGTTGATGCTTTTTTGGAAACTAACATTTACCATTGATCTTAAAATGCTTGTAAAGCAAACAAAGGAAAGGAGATACTTGCGAGCGAAAACAATGTTAACCTGCGAGATATGACACAATCACTGAATATCATTTTTTTTTCATGCATGGTCCCAGATTAGAACACAATGACCCCCTCACTTTACCAGCTTCACCAAGATCCTTTCATTCTCATTATTTCTACCTCCAATTTTCCATTTTGTAATGTTAAAACTCTATAAGAGACACAAAAACCTGAAAGAGCTTCACAGCTATGCCAGCAAGGTTCTAAAATTCGCTAAGCGCTAGTCGGACGCCAGACCAGCGCCCAGCGCCTAGGCGGGGACTAAGCGCCGCTAGGCCGATTCCTCGGTATAACATAATAAATCAGATATTATAACTCCAACACGATAACATCAAATTTAATATGAGTTAAAAATCACATAATTAATAAAATTCCATAAATTTACTCTGCTTCTTCTCCATCTGTTTCTCTACTTATTATTCTCCACATTTTTTTCTCTTTTATTTGGATACAACATTGAAAGGGTTTTTGTAGAAGGTTAATAAAATTTATCTCATTTTATTTACTGGGCTTATGATCTAAAAGGCCAAAAAAAAAATTCATTTCCGCCTAGGGCCGCCTAAGTCCGCCTAGGTGTCGAGGACACCTAGGCTGGCCGACTAGCACTTTTTCGGTGCGGTTGGTCGCCGCCTAGCGCCTAGGCGGATGCCTAGGCCGATTTTTAGAACACTGTATGCCTGAGCGAAGTACTGAAACTGTAACCAGTCTTTGGTTTCTGTTTGATCAAACCAAGTACTTACAGTTCATTACAGTTCCTAGAACAAAAAACTGAAAATAAAACTAAAACTATAATTGCATGGAGCCGAAACCAAACTATAAACTGGTCATAAATTCCCAAGGTATCAAAAACTACTAAATAACTTAATTTATATGTATATATATATTATTCCATTCATAAACATTATATTCCAGATTAATTTGTATTTCTTTTTTCTTTTACACAAAGATTTATGATTAACATAACTATTGGACGATTATAAATTGGGATTTATCTCATATGAACTCGAGGCGCATCAATATTTTTTTTTCAATCATTACTTTACATGAGTAAGCTTCGGTTAAAATCAGTCCCAACCGTAACTGAGGCGAAACCAGAATTTTTGGGTGCTGGAATCAAATCAACTTTCCGCTATTTGAATTAAATTCCAGGTTTCACCACAACTAAAACTGTTAGTTTTGAAACTGGACCCGCTTGTTTTGAATCTAGTTATAGAGCCTTGGTCAGATGCATATATAGCCATGGGTCAAGCAGCAAGTTATGACTTTCGAAGTTAGCAGAAAGAACATGAGTATAAGAATCAGGTAGAACCGTAGAAGACACTGCTTTTCTCTGCAAATCCCATCTATGTCGCGTTAAGCTACCATTTATGAACTATAACCATCCTCGAACAGAAATTTTACAAAACACATAATCACCTCGCCATCCATGCCCTTAATCCCTGCAGCAGCATCTTCTAATGATGCATAGTTTACAAAACCAAATCCCTTTGAATAGCCAGAGACCCGATCAGTAACCACTCTAGCTGAAAAAATAACAAAAAACAATTGCTTTAAAATTTTCCAATAGTTAAGTGTGAGCCTATCCAGCCCCAATGCATTTTTAAAAAAAATTAAAATAACATACCGTGGACCACTTCACCAAACTTAGCAAAGGCAGTCCGCAGACCTTCTGTCGTTGTACGTTTGCTAAGCCCTGAACATCATATTCATATCAAAGAAAGTTCGATGAAGTTAAGCGCAGTAAGACAGCACCATGGAAAACTTTTATGATGAGCAAAATCAGCCAAATAATAATATAACCAAACAAGTCGGAGTCGGACATATCCAACAAGACATATACCTACCATAATTTTCAAAGATCCAAGTACAATAATTCGAGTAGCAGCCCCAATGAGAAGGGAATATAAATTGTAAAAGTTAGGTAGTCCTTGGGTAAAATGTCAGAATCGACAGCAACAAACTGTCACACACAGCTGTTACAAGATATTCCAATTCACCACTCTGATTGGAAATGCATTCTGCAATTGAATAGATTGTATCTACATAATGCATCACCTCAAATAAAATCATTGGGCAGAATGGATACTGAAAATCACTAGTAGCAGTATGCAAATAGTGACAGAAGACCAGAAAAAAACACTTAATTATACCATTTCATTGGTAGAGTCAACACAACATATCCCTCCAACAATGTCCAACCATACAACATGCCGAAAAAAAAGACCAAAAATGAATGATGCTGTATCAATGATATAGTTTTCTGTGTCTCCTAAGGGAAAAAATGGAGGCCAGTCCTAGAAAAATAAACTAGCTGCTAAAAAGCAGGTTCAAATTGTGACTATCGAAAAGAGAACGGAAGCAGTAATCAGATAATATGAATCGCAACAAAACACTTACTCTGTAGTTTTACATGACTGGCACAGAATTTTGAGAAATTCACTATTCCACAAGATTGACCATACCACACTTTTGGAAATTGATACTTGATAGTATGAAAGGAACAGAAAAAATACAGAGAACTTGAAAGCTAGTCATGCCAACAACTGCTTGTGAGCGGGGAGAAAGGAAAAACAAACAATTTTTTATAGAAATACAAAGAGAAAAAAATATACTAGAGAATAATATCCAAGAATTAGTTGCACTTCAGAAGCAACTTGACAGGAATCAGAGGAACTCCATTAAGGTCACTAATAGCAAAAAAGTGAAATAACAGATGAATAAAGAAACAAAATGGAGCAACAACATTCGAAGATTTTTAAAAATGTGTCATCAAACATTTCTCATAGAGAAACTCACAAAATTAAGATGTTGCCACATAACAAGAAGACTACACCTGATATAATTATAGAGACCACCAATGGTTACACAGGAATGATCAAATAATCAACACAGCAGCATTAGAAAGAAATAAAATGAATGCTACCAGGTGTTGCAGAATAGAAATGAATAATTAGTTCAACAGAGAACTAAGCATGGAATTGCCAGCAGGTATAATAAACGGAGAGCGGAAATGTAAAAAGCTATGATTTTTTTTTTACGAAAACAAAATAGTAATTTCTTCGAGGTAGTTCATAAATATAACAAAAGGGACCATGATTGATGAATACGCAACTACTACAAAGCTACAATCCAGTCGATTACTAGTAATTTACTAAGTTTTCGAATAAACTAAATTGCTAATATGAAAAATAAGTAAACGAATCTGTCATAGTATACCGTTTTTTGAAGCGCTATGGCCTATGAACTAAATAGTTCACGATCAAATACAGAAATGGATTAATGAACTAAAAAGGCTGGCAAGCACGCGAAAGAAAAAACAGATCATCATAGACCTCAAAAGAAGTCAGAAAAAGATGGAAGAAATGAAGGAGGTTAGGAGAAAAAGAGGGACGCATACCAGAAATGAAGAGATTTGTAGAAGGTTCCGCCGGAGGAGGCTTCTCGGTTTTAGTTTGAGGTATATTGAACGGAAAGCTCGAAAGAGACGAGAACATGGCCCTCAACCCTCTGCCGCTGGCGTATGCCGCCGTCGTAGTGGCCGCCGCTCTCATCGCCATTTTACGGAGGGTTTTAGTGAGATTTTCCACAGGGAAATGCGGAAAAAGAAGAGTTGGAGTTGCCTTAAATACGAGGCCGGAATTGTAAGCAGGCCAAGGGTCCGAAACTGGAAATTTAATAGCGGCCAAGTTAGATATGGGCCTTTATGTGGTCAAGCCCAATAGGTAGTCTATTTTCACGCGACCCATGTACAATTTAGATTTCAAATGGTCCATTTACGACTGACACCCACGAGATATGTGTATTATATATTAATATTGCGAGTATATATTAATTTTTTTTTTATGTTAAATGACTTTTCGTTAGAACAATTTATCACATGGTATCTCATTTGGGTAGATGATAAAATAATATATTGATTGTCTTTCCACACTTATATATCAAATTTCATATAATTAATTACACTCCATAAATTTAATTTATGTATAATGTTTTTTTTTATCTACTCATGTTACTTATCTATATCCTTTCGTTATCTATCTTACGTGTCAAATAATACTACTTTTCCAAATTTTGAAACTAAATTCAGTGCAAAACTAATGGGAATGGAGCTCGAGTCGAACATTCAAAAGTTAATTTGAGCTCTCATAAAATATATATTATGACAATACAAACAAAAATTTTGAAACGGAAATTAAAGGGGAAAACAACCACTTGCTGTCGCGTGCATGCTATCTGAATTGAAATATCGGAAATAAATTTTAACTTTCTATCAAATTACACTTTCAAAAACTCCTATACGGAACGTATATTTCATCTATGATATTATGTAATTTTATTAAGAAATGATAGTTTCTCGTGGCACATGTTCTCATATATTTATTTTTGAAACGAGTCAACATGATTTATATAGAAATCGAAAAGTGATACTTTTAACATAAAAAAATTTCGAAAACAAAATTTATCTTACAAAATCTATCCATTCAATAATCTCACGAATATGATTAAAAAATAATTTTATTGACAGGAATTGTAATAAAAATAAGGATATCACAAATTACATATATTACGATAAGCATCGGTTACTAGCAAGTAAAATTAACCACGTTTCTTTCCCCGTCTTATCCCCATAATACACACGTGATGCGCTATCTAATTCCATGCTAATCGCCAATCTTTATTACACGTCATTAACTATATATGCAAACTATATATATATATATATATATATAATTTCTATCGATCATATAATACATTTTTTTTTGTTGAGGAAAACTAACTATTCATTAGTAATATCAAAAGTGGCTACATCCATCAAACCTCTCTCCATCTTCTTTCTTTTTCCTTCACTTTTCTCCAATTTTATCTCAAAACCATGTGTTTTTGTTTTTTTAATATATATATATATATATATATATATATATATATATATATATATATAGTTTCTTTCAAGTGCCCACCTACCATACCCACCATCATGCCCACCAATGATGTGACACTATTTTATTGGATGTGATAAAGATGTGATAAATTGTAGGTCCAATAGAATAGTGTCACATCAGTGGTGGGCATGATAGGTGGGCACTTGAAAAAAACTCTATATATATATATATATTTCTTCAAATAATTATATTATGTGAGAATGTGATAACGTAACTACGTGATGATTATTAGAGCGCATATATAAATAATATTTTGTAAAATTTTTATAGAAAATACTTCTCAGTTTTTTCATAATAAAATTTTTACGCATGTATCCGACAAACACTACCATATTGTATTATATATCCGGAAAATTTGTACTCTATTTCAGGCATGATATTCATTAATTCGTGGAGTTTTTGTAACATCGGCCAATAAATATAAAATATTATTTGAGTGTGTAAAAATTTCGATTTATAATTAGTACGACAAAACAATTAGAGCTGACGTGGGCAGCATGGCTTAGTGGATGAATTTATATTGTACGGATATATGTATATGAAATGATAAGATCAATTATGATATCGTTTGCCTTACCAATTATCCTGTTTATTATTATTATATCCATACGTGTGCATGTTAATCCATCCATGTATCGTTAATAATGGAAGATTTCATTATTTAAAGAAAATATTATTAATGTTTTATATCATTGTGTATTTCCTTTACGTACGGGTTGATAATAATGGCATAGGAAAGATATGAAATAAAAAGAGTAAGAACATATATAATTTACTTATTTTTTTTCTTAATTTCTTTGATATAAAAAATATAATTTAATTTTAAAACAACGCATATATATGAAATTAAGATTACAATTTTGTATCATGTGATTTATATGATTTTCATTTTTGGTTCATTGTTATTCAAATCACGGTCTGCAGCAAGGGGGAACCACATATAGTGGTAATCGGGTTTTAGTCCGGGTAGCCCGAAAAAATTTAAAATTTATATATATATTAATTTTGAAAATTTTTTGATTAATTTGATAGTAGGTCGAATGGTTCGATTCAAAATATTAAACAATTCTAGAGGCTAAAATTTTAGCCAGAGTAGTTTAAAAATTCTGATTTCGTCATTGGTCTGCAGTACTATTTCTGCTTTGAGTTGTTTTTCATGTCATCAGGAATTATTGACATGCACTGAAGCTAAAAAAGAGTCATAAATTCATTAAGATCTTGAAAAAAAAAATTAAATTAAAGATGAAAAAAATATTGTATCAACACTTTCTTGAATCACACAGGTTTTGGTCAAGACAGTTTATCTGACTAACGTGGTTTACAAACTATTTCTTCAATTTGAGTGTTTACCTCGTGCTTACTGAAATATAGGAAAATTTAGGTAAAAGGGAGTTCATTGTATCGTATTTAAAAAAAAGGATTTATTACTTAAATTACCAATATGTCCTTGTATTTAACTTATCTGAAATGTTTATTAAAACTTAAATCTATTTCCTTTTCACAAATCTTTCATTCTCAAAGCAACCCCCTTGTCTCCCCTTTTCTCTTTTCGCAGATAACTCTTTTCTTTTTCAAAATTTCTCCACAAATCTTCATTCTCATCCCACACGTACCTTCCAAGTCAAACACAAACTCCATCACTCAAATGGCTAACAATGATCTGATAATATTCAAAATTTTTGTTAGCTTGGGTCTTTGGTGCCCTGGGTCGACCCAAGACTTGGGTGCCCTGGGTCATCCTAGGTCAACCCATGCTACCCAAGCCTTGGGTCGACCCAAGGCTTGGGTAGAGTTTTGGGTGGACCCAAAGCTTAGCCCAAGGCTTGGCTCTGGGTCAACCCTTGGGCTAAGCTTTGGGTCCACCCAAAACTCTACCCAAGCCTTGGGTCGACCCAAGCCTTGGAAAGCTTGGGTTGACCCAGAGCCAAGCCTTGGGTCGATCCAAGCTTTGGTGCCTAACCAAGCCAATGTTTATGATTCAGTGGTTGTATCTTTGATTGTCCTAACGTATTTGTTTTATTTTTATTTTTAATAGGTATATTTGCCAACAAAACTAGGCAGAAATGCAATTTTCCGTGTCAAATTGACAATTGAGTCGAGATATAAAGAGACTGCCCAAAAGATTTATCACTTTCTGAACTAGGGGTGTAATCGAGTCGAGTAGCATACTACTCGAGCTCGAGCTCGACTCATATTTGACTACTCGAGCTCGATCTAGTAGTTAATTTCTTACTCGAGCTCGAGCTCATCTATATCTCGAGCTACTCGAGCTCGAAAATTATATATAATCATATATAAATAAAAAAAATTATATGAATAAATAAATAAAATATTATATACATTATATTTATATATATATTTATATAATATTTTATATTTATATGTGTTATCGAGTAGCTCGCGAGCTACTCGAACACATATATTTTGAGCTCGAGCTCGAGCTCGATTGTATGTTCTCGAGCTCGAGCTCGGTCAACTCGAGCTCGAGGCGAGTTTTGACCGAGCTACTCACGAGTAGCTCGGCTCGTTTACACCCCTAATCTGAACAACGAGGAGAGAGCAACATTTTTTAGCAGTCTCCATTTGGTAATCTCGTTAGGTATTACCGAGATTTTAATGTTTCAAGTCAAATTATCTGGTATCTAATGAGTAGTCAGATAGTTGATAACGGTAGTGATGATTTTTGGATGGTCGTGCGCAAAAGGCCTGTTAGATTTTCTATGTTAGATTATTGTTTAATAACATGTCTCGACTGCAGTGTAGAGCCGACAGATCTACCAGATGGAGGAGGTATCTTTGTCTCAAGACACTTTGTTGGTAAGTCTCAAATTTTTCTTAGTGATTTGAAGGCAAAGATTGTTGCCTTAGGACAAAATGAGACTGAGGGAATGGATGTGGAGAAGTTGAAGATGGCTAGTCTTTACTTTTATTGTGTCGTATTCTGTTGGGGGAGTAGGAAAAAAAGTGTGAAGGTCGACAGTACATGTCTAAGACTTATAGATGATTTGGATATGTTTAATAGGTATCCCTGGAGTAGAATAGCCTATCGTGATGCCGTCAGATCTTTGAAGAAGGACCTTTTAAAGAAATATACTTCCTAGGGACAGGGTTCTAAAGAAGTTCATGGCAACTTTTTTCTCAGTGGTTTTGTGCTGCCTCTGCAGGTATATAATTTTTTTAATGTTAAAGTGACTTTGTTATCTTTATTTGTAATAATAACATTGTTGGAATTTTTTTTTTTTTTTTTTACAGATCTTGGCTTATGAATATTATCCTAGTGTGGCACAAAATTTTGCCAAGAGAAGAGATGTGGAAGATGGTTTGATTTTTCCCAGGATGTTTAAGTGGGTGACTAACACGTGGCCCTCAAATCGTGCCCCGTATGATGTTGATGTTAGTGCAGCCTTTGGTGCCTGTGATATCAATGTAAGTAATATGAATTAATTTGATATAGTAACTGTGGATATAAATTTTTAATTTATCTGATAAGATATTAAATAAATATAGGATTGTGTTGGATGTTTGACACCTACTTCTGAGGAGCTCGTGTCATCATATTATACCACCGGTGTTTTTGTTGATTCTGCACCAGATGTCGTCACCACTCGGGTACTAGAGCTGTGGAGTCAGGGTAAGACAGTTATACGTAGCCAGCGCCCTCTCGAGAATGATGTGGAGTCTCCCCTAGTCCAGCACACACCTTCTTATCACGATGGTTCCAGCACCCCTTCTACTAAAGCCACTGGATCCAGCTCCAGCACCCCTTCTGCTGATGCCACTAGATCCAGCTCTAGCACTCGTCCTCCCATTCCTACGGGTCTTATAGTCCACTTTGGATGCAATACTACTCGCCGCACATCACCCCTGGAGCATCGTTTTGGGCGGCGTTTGAGTGCATTGGATGATACCATTAACTCATTGCGTCTTGAGATGAGAGCACAATTTATCGAGTCCAGGGCATGTATAAGGGCAATGAAAGCTGGTTTTGATGAGTTGAGATCGATTTTGACTGAACAGATTAGAGCAGGTTTGGCTGAGATCAGGTCTCAGACGGCAATGCATATTTAGAGAGATTATAACATGGTCTATAGTAGAAGGCAGAAAAGGAAATCATCTGTACTTGAGGCAGACGTTGGTGAGTAATTTTTAATTAAGTTCACATAAGAGAATTATGTATTAGAATTGTCCTTTTAATTTTAATTTGTTTGATGTATGCTATTAGGTGTGGATGATAATATGGTCATGGAATTGTTTCCCAATAGTAGCCGAGCTGCGCTGCCAACTATACCAGAGGAATACTCCGAAGGTAAGTTAATGCATTTTTTGACATATATATTTATGTATAGTATAATATAATATAATAAACGATCAACTTGATGTTTTTAGATATTCAGGTGACTTCTGATGCGGTTATGTCAGGTGCCGAGGCATCCACGTCGAGAGGTTGTGATGGTGTGAGGTCGTTTGTGGAGTGCGTAACTTTCAAGGTAAACAAGTCGTTGGCTCGAGTTAGGGCATCGATGCTCATGAGTTTGCCTAGCAGGATTAAAGAGTTTTATGACAATTATGACAGGTCGTTCTACAGGTCCATGGCGATCGCGAATTCGCCCGTCACAATTTGTGTAAGCATTTACGATTTGTGAATATTTGTAGAGCACTTATTTTTTAACTTTGAAAACATATTCTTCTGTCGAATTCAGCACATGGGTGAAGCTCTTCGTGGATTACTCAAGATTCAGCTGCAACATCCTGAAGTGATGTCACCAATCGTGTCGCTGATGGATAGGCATTTCTATATGTCAATGTCAGTACTGGCTGAAGATGAAAACCGAGTTCTCAACACAAATCTGGTGGGGTGGTGAAAGGGATTGATCCAAAATGGCCCTGCGTCTCCTGGGAAAAGGCGCGAATAATTCTCATCCCAGTCCACAAAGATGGGCGCTGGTTTTTACTAAAACTTGTGGCAGGGGTCAATAAGTGCACTATATTTGACTTGCAGCGAAAGCACGACCCTAACTACAAAGATTTGGATGAGGACATAGGGCCTATACTTATCAACGTTGCTCGTCTGTTATCCTTTGTTGGAAACAATCCACACCCTGAGAGGTCATGGTCTATAACGATGTATGATGAATTCAAAGCCCGGATTAAACACTACGTTATCATATCTCTAATGTGTAATATGTTTACCATTGACATATGACTAATAATTTCATTACTCTTTTTAATTGTACAGTGAGGATTCAGGAGCATTTGTCCTAGCCGCTGCTGGATATGCTTTATCCAAGTAAAGTGATCACCTAGTATTACAGTTAGATGACAGACTTGTAACTGAGTTTAGATTTTTTTTACTCTGTAATATGTTTGATAATCAATGGACTGTGTATTGATCTTTAATTTCTTTCCAATTGATTAATTTTGTATTTTATGGTCGAATGTTTGATATATAATCGTGCAAGTTATAACATATGTATCTGCTATTTTCACGAGTATGTTATATAATGATAAATGTTTTAACCGTTGAATCCACTAGTTTAACGATTTTGATATATAATCGTGCAAGTTGTAACATATGTATCCGCAATTTTTACGAGTATGTTATATAATGATACATGTTTTAACCGTTGAATCCACTGGTTTAACAATTTTGATATATAATCGTGCAAGTTATAACATATGTATCTGTTATTTTCACGAATATGTTATATAATGATAAATGTTTTAACCGTTGAATCCACTAGTTTAACGATTTTGATATATAATCGTGCAAGTTATAACATATGTATCAGCTATTTTCACGAGTATGTTATATAATGATAAATGTTTTAACCGTTGAATCCACTAGTTTAACGATTTTGATATATAATCGTGCAAGTTATAACATATGTATCTGCTATTTTCACGAGTATGTTATATAATGATAAATGTTTTAACCGTTGAATCCACTAGTTTAATGATTTTGATATATAATCATGCAAGTTATAACATATGTATCCGCTATTTTTACGAGTATGTTATATAATGATACATGTTTTAACCGTTGAATCCACTAGTTTAACGATTTTTTTATATAATCGTGCAATTTATAACATATGTATCCATTATTTTCATTAATATGATTATGATCATACATATTTTAACAATAGAATCAAGAAGTTCTCTTGGTCGACCCAAGAACAAATAAGATCTCATGGTCGACCCAAGCTTCTCTTGGTCAACCAAGAGAGCTTCTTGGTCGACCCAAGTTTTCTTGGGCAAGACGTTTTCTTGGTCATCAATAGGACTTTTTGGTCGACCCAAGAATCTTCTTAGAACAATACATTAATTTTAATTTTACCACATTATGTTTACATAATTTTGATATGTTTACATAATTTTGACCCATAATTACGTAACACAAAGGTTGCTTCTACCTTCTCTTAAATTCTCCAATCGAAGGAATTCTATTTTGTTTTTTTTCCACCCTTTCTCTTTTCTACACAAGGAGGTAATACCACTGGAAAATTAATGTTACGTGGTCATTCACTTTCTTCGGGAACTGGATAGACAGTCTCTGAGTAAGCCATGAACCATGTCATCGTAGAATAATACTCTGAACACAATTGATACAAGTCAATCTTCATTAACCAACTGGCTGCAATGGCATGGGCACATGGGAATCTATCAATATCAAAAACTCGACAAGTGCATCTTTTAGATTCCAGGTCCACAATGGCCGAGTGTCAACCACTCCGAACATCAAACTCAAGACGGCCCAATTCAGAAACTTGCATTCCTTGGGCATCAGTGAACCGGCTACGAAGAATTCCCTCGATGGTAGGGGTGGTCAGATTAGTGTTAGCTGCAATTGATGTGTTGCAATATCGGACAAACCAAGATGATGCCAGTCTCTGCAAAGAATCTAAAAGTTAAATTATAGGAAGCTTTCTCTCTTCAAGTAGTCGAGCATTGATCGATTCAACCCCATTTGTCGTCATAATATTGTAACGGGTATTTGGGCAATATGCTCGAGTCCATCGATCAAGTGTATCTCTCTCGTTCAAAAACTGCGCAGCCTCGGGATATCTCTTTCTAAAATCACTGTATGCAACATCAAACTCGTTTTGCTTATATATTTTTGCAATTTGCAGAAACATTTCCGTTGCACCCTTCTTTTTGCACCTGGTTTTCAAGTTCTGGGATAAATGCCACGTACAATGGTCATGATGCGCATTTCTATAAATAATAGAAACCGCATTAATTATTCCCTAATGTCTGTCTGAAATTATCACCAGTTCAGTCTCGTCTGGTACTACTTCTAACAACTTCGTCAAAAACCAACTCTACGAAGAAGTAGACTCAACATCGATGACTCCCCACACCAAAGGATATTGGTGATAATTTTCATCCTGTGCGGATGCCACGAGTAAAACACCAGTGTACTTTCCCTTCAACCATGTACCATCAATTGATACATATTTCCGCATGCTTCGATATCCCCTGACACATGCACCAAAAGCAAGAAACATATACTTGAATCGATTTTCCTCGTCAACACATATGTCTGTTATGCTTCCTCGATTCATCTTCTCAACCATGTGCAAATAACAAGGCAGTAGAGTAAAACTCTTGGTAGGATCACCTTTCAAAATATTGTCTGCTAGTTCTTTCCTTTTCCAAGCCTTGTAATATGATATATCAGCATTCATATTATTGCGCATCATCGCCATGACCGCTTTTGGTGCTATTGGAACTGGATTACCTTGGAAATTATTCACCTACATATCACGGACAATAACCGAACTAGCTCCGCGGATTCTCTTACGTCTCCCCGTCAAATCACAAGTGTGTGTATGGCAATATGTTCGAATGGAGAATGCATGTGAATCTTTAATCTTTGAGGTCCAGATTTTCCACTTACAATCGTCCACTGTACATTTTACAGCATACACTATCTGGCTACTTTTTACTGTCTCAAATTCAAAACATGCTTCCAAACTGATTCTTATTAACACCTTTTTCACCGCATCTCTGTTTGGAAATTCTTGACCAACAAACAAGTTTGAACCATCTTTGAATAAAAATGTGTCATTAGCAATATCCACATTTGTAACCACATCTGTCTCATTTCTTGCAATCACAACTGCCTCATTACTTGCAATCACAATTTCCTCGCTATCAATATCCACATTCGCAACCACAACTGCATCACTATTTGCAACCACATTTGCCTCATCAAAAACCTCACTGATATTATTATGATCCAAAAAAACAATATTCAAATCAAAATAATCATCATAAGAGCTTTGATCATTATAATCAGTATTGCCTTCATCAATACCAACTTCATGCACATTATCAGAAACATTCAAAAACCAACAACATGTTCAATTTCAACTTTAAGCACCGATCTCGTTTTGGGACAACCAAAATACAGATATGCTTTCAAATCTTGATCATTATCTATATAAATCGGTTGAATGTTGCACGGCAACTCTAGAAGGTAACTCAACCTCAGGTTGGAAGACTCTTCTATTTTCCCAGTTCTATATAGTTCACGATTTAAATTTTCAAGAAGAAAAAAAATCATCATCTACTGGAATAGCAGCAAACTTTGAATTGGGCCCTGGATTCCATTTATATATGTTATCTTCACTCGCTTCCCATCTACCATCAAAATGAACAACGATAACTGTAGGCATAACCTATAAAATTCACAAAATTATGAGAATAAGACTATTTTATTTTAATCACCAAAAATAACAAGAACTCTCCATGGTTTACCCATGGTCGACCAAGAGAGTTTATGGTCGACCATAAACCATAAACTCTCTTGGTCGACTGAACTCTGGGTCAACCATGGTCGACCAAGAACTCTTTGGGTCGACCAAAAAATCGACCAAAAAATTCTTCTGCGCTGTATCACCAATAAAATCAAACTCAGTTTATTCTAACACATCATTTTTTATCCACACTTGCTAAATAAAAAAAAATATGACTTAAATCGGATTAATGCTTACAATCAACAACAATGGAGAAAACTTACTTGCCCTTGCACAGAGATAAGTTTTTGTTTTTCTTCAAATACAGATGAATGAGCAATAGACGATGTTTGAAATAGATTAGGTCCTGCTTCACAGCTCAAGGATAGAAATGGATGGAGGAGCCAGGTGAAGAGAAAAATAAAACAGCCAGATGAAGAGAAAAATGAAGAAGATGACAGGTTTTTTCTTGCGGAAAAATAGGGCATGACAAATTGTGGGAAAAAATCAAATAAACTGATAGGGGGATTGTTAATTAGTTTAACTAATTGACTTATTAGGTTTAATTTTAATTTAAGTGAGTCAACTCTCTTTTTTTTTTAAAATGGAGTCAACATCCCTTTTTTTAAAATACTCCCCAAAGAAATCATATTTTTTTAATCAGCCCCTGAAATATATGGGTCGGTCCCTCGTAAAAACAAAAAATAATATTTATGTGGCCGAGTCCGAAATATGTGATCTATTGATTTGGTATTGATGACGTTATATAGGCGCGCGGCACCATTTCAATCCCCTTTGGGTAGCAACGGCTGATGTATATATTGTTTACGAAAGGATCGATGATTTGATTACGTGTAAGCAAGTGGCATACTTTGCTTCACAGGCACCCCAAAATCAAAGGGGAAGATCAGACTCAGAGAGACCTTAAGTCGCTAGCTGTTAAATTAATATTTGTTGTAATATAATTCTCCCATTTTCTTGGCTTTTTAATTACCCTTCAAAGATTAAAGCCTGATTCGATCCCCATTTATTTCATGATAAATGGCAACCATTTTACTCATTTTTTCGTTGGTGTTATTATTCTTGGCGAACTCGGAATCCATTTCCCGAGACGATTTCCCAGACGGGTTTGTTTTTGGAACCGCTTCTTCTGCTTACCAGGTTAAATTTACATTTTCCAGAGAATTAACGAGTGCATGAACTGAAGTTATATATGATGATGATTTTGTGTTTATTGGGTGTTATGCATAATATATAGTTTGAAGGAGCTGTAAATGAAGGAAAAAAAGGAGACAGCATATGGGATACCTTCACAAAGCAACCAGGTTTATTAATTATATTTCATTTCAAGAACTTGGTGTGCTCTAAATGCAGCAAAAAATGACCAATCCGTAACTTTAGAATTTCACTCGTTAATGATTATGCTATTCGTCTTTTGACATTAGGAAGAATATTGGACTTCAGCAACGCAGATACAGCCGTTGATCAATACCATCGTTTCAAGGTGAATGTATTATCCAAATATAAATAGCCACATGCATACATATAATATTGTCCTGAGTTTATCCGGTACGAACCCAAATACTGCACATAAAAAATGCACATCAATTAGCTTATGTGTCCCATGAGTCCATGACTCGAACTTTAGAAAAGCCTTAATTTTATCTTGAATTTTTCTCATGAAAATCAAACATAAACAATACCCAAAGATTTTGATGTAAAGCCATAATTTAGTGAAAAAGTATTGGGAGAGGATAAGAATACCATATAGTTTGGTCGCAGAAAATCATAAGAATATTATAATATATAATAATAATAATAATAATAAGCATGTGTGGCACATGCATGCTTGTGATAAGAACAAGAATATATATGTTTGGTAAATAAATAAATTAGGAAGACGTTTCTTCGATAAATATGAGGTCTTATGTTTTCCTATCTGACGTGGACTTTTCATCTTTCATTCGACAGGGTGACATTGACTTGATGAAAGACTTGGGTATGGATGCCTACAGATTCTCCATATCTTGGTCCAGAATCTTTCCTAGTAAGATTTTACTCAATTAATTATTTTCTTCGTCTCTTTGGTTTTGTACTTTTGTACAATATTCACAAAAACCATGGGATTGGTTCGATTCGGTTCGATTTTTTTTTTAGAAAAATAATAGTTTCGGATTGGTCCGATCACACCTAATATATCTAAATTTTGTTGGTATTTGGAATAGAGAATTGTCTCCCGGAAACTAGCTTGTGTATCCAATTAAAAAGGGGGGAAAAAATCTGGAGTTGCCAAATCTACTAAATTGTAAATGAAAAGGACAACAAACAAATCATGCATGTTGGTTGTTAGGGAAGTTCCCCGAGCTGACCTAATCTCGTCGGCACATGACTATTTTGGTAGCATATAAAATGTTACCTGGAAATCCAACTCAAAGAATCTGAAACCCGAAATACATGACTCGTGCCCACCCCTAATCCACACAGTGAATTTATCGCGAACATAAACGAATATGCACTCGTTTGCCATCGACGGTGCCCTGTTTTTCAATATTAGTTTCTGGCTTAAAACATTCCAAGGAATTTAATTTACAGATGGAACTGGAAAACCAAACCAAGAAGGGATAGAATACTACAACAATCTGATAGATTCTTTACTTGAAAAAGGTTAGTTTTATAAGGAGAAAGAATATACTTGTGATAAATCATACGGTACAAGTTCTTCATTAATGTTATGTGGTGGTCCATAATTCTTTTTTTTAGGAATTCAGCCCTATGCAACTTTGTATCACTGGGATCTTCCACAAATCCTTGAAGATAAATATGGAGGACTATTAAGCAACCAAGTAGTGTAGGTGCATTGTTCGCGTAATATACTCTGCTTACGGTGTCATTTCTTGGAGTTGAGAATGAAGATTGATATGTCAACTTTTTCTACTTGTTACAGAAAAGATTTCGAAGAATACGCGTATACATGTTTCAAAGCTTTTGGGGATAGAGTTAAATACTGGATGACTTTCAACGAGCCTCACGGTATCGCAATCCAAGGTTATGATTTAGGGGTACAAGCTCCGGGGAGGTGCTCTATCCTCGGACATTTGTTTTGCAAAGCAGGAAAGTCATCTGTCGAGCCTTACATAGTGGCACATAACATACTCTTGTCTCATGCTGCTGCTTATAGAAACTACAAGCAAAATTTCAAGGTATCTCTGTTTGTTTAGAACTTATTTCGGAGGGATCAAAAACATCTCCGGGCCTTGATATAATAGACCTTGTTTTTAACAGGCAAGCCAACGAGGAGTAGTCGGGATAGCATTAGATGCCAAGTGGTATGAACCAATTACAGATGTTGATGAAAACATAGATGCTGCAAAGAGAGCATTGGATTTTGGAATCGGATGGTAAAGACAGACGAAAACATTTTACCTTTTCGTATTTTTTTTTGAAAATGAAGGTTGGTAGCAAGTGATTACAAGTCTTGAATGTCATTTTAAGGTTCCTAGATCCACTTCTGCTTGGGAGTTACCCTCTTTCAATGAAGAAGCTAGTGGGTGAAAGACTCCCTGAAATCGGTCCGGACTTGTCCCTACTACTTAAGGGTTCGTTGGACTTCATTGGGATAAACCATTACACTAGTTTATATGTTCGTAATGACAGAACTCGAATTCGTAAGCTGATATTACAGGATGCTTCGTCTGACTCAGCTGTAATTACTACACGTAAGATGTCGTAAAAGCGAGAAAAAACTCAAATCTTTCCATCTTAAGTTTCATCAACATGGTATTAATGTTCTGTTTGTGCATGTCCCAATAGCTTCAAAGCGCGGTATCCCTATTGGCGAAAGGGTAAGTAGCATCTCTTTATCATGGTAAAAATTTATTGTCCCTGTGGCCTGTGGGATATTGGGAATCTACTGTGAATCCTTCTACTCAAAGATAAGCACTACATATAAAATCAGTCCCTATTGGCTTTGCCCTGGACTAAGATATGTCTTATTGTCGTTCGCCCATTACAGGCTGCGTCTAGTTGGTTGCACATTGTCCCATGGGGTATTCGGAAGCTGGCGAACTACATCAAAGACAAGTATGGGAATCCACCTGTTATAATAACCGAAAACGGTGAGTCTGTTTCTTGGCAAAAAAAATCTTTAAAATCTAGTGATATATGTGAAAACTAGAATTCATGATTCCAGGGATGGATGATCCTAATAAATCACACGAAACGCTTGATAAAGCGTTGAAGGATGATAAGAGGATAAATTTTCACAGGGACTACCTCTCAAACCTTTCGGCCGCCATAAGGTAAGTGCATGATGCTTCTAAACCTAATCTTACAAGCAAGATTTTCTATTTTCTTTGGTTTCCCAGAAGGCTAAATTTCGTTTAGTCGTGTAAAACTGTTCATAGGGTGCGTTTTAGTCCATAATAATAAAATTTACATGACTAGCTAGGAACATAATTTTGAGTTTTCAAATCCTAGATCAAATTTTTTTTTTTTTTAGAGAGAGCTAGATCAATTATTTAGAATTGCATTTAGGTGAAGTTCATAATGTAGGCAAGACGAGTGTGATATCCGCGGTTACTTCGCTTGGTCGTTGCTTGACAACTGGGAATGGAACATGGGATACACGGTTCGGTTCGGGCTATATTATGTGGACTTCAAGAACAACCTTACCAGGATTCCCAAGTCCTCGGTCGAGTGGTTCCGGAACATGCTAAACTCAAGAAATGCTAAACTCAAGAGGAGAATCCAGGCCAGCCATGTGCTTCAATAGCATGCGCTAGCTGTACCATTGAACGCTGTATAGGATTTGTCTGTCTAAATTATACCAAATGAAAACAATTTGAAACACTTCTCATAAGTCTTAACTAATGGCTGTACTTTGTAATCATACAAATAAAATGGGAAAAAAAAAAAATTGAAGCAGAATTATCAGGTCTCTGTACAGTGGTGTATTTTATTTTTTCTGTAAAAAGAAATTAATATAAATTTTAATGGGAAAAATGAGGAGTTGACATCATGATGTATACGTTACTTTCTTTCAGACGACTCGTATCCATGTGAAGGATACAATTTCAATTTCGTATTCTGTTTTGTCTGAGTTTTCCTTATTTTCATTCATTGAAGAGAAATTAGAGAATTAAGACTTCATTTTGGTTTGTTGAATAAATGATAGATTTAATTTGACAATGTTTAAGATCATTACAAAACTCAGAAATCAGAATTACATTTAAAATATGATTTATTGTCTCACTACTATCTTTATGACAACGATGTTATTACTGAAAATCCTAGTAAAAAAATATTATATTCCCTCTCGATTTTTTATTCGAAAAAGTATATATTGAAAGCAAGCTTAAAATTCTAATATAACTTAAAATGAAATCTTTTAATGAGATAATGTCATCCACTTAAAAACTCCCGTGAAAAAAAATGAAAGCACGAAGTATATGGGCACAAAATATGAAAAAACCGAGAGTGAATATAATATTTTTTTAAAAAAACTCCCGTGAAAAAAATGAAGTCTTAATTCTCTAATTTCTGTTGAATGAATGAAAATAAGGAAAACTCAAACAGAATACGAAATTGAAATTTCTTACTTCGTGTGAAGCATACAATGATTTTCCTTCTTCCTCTTGATTAACATCTCCTTCATGATTACTTCCATTGGTACTGAATACTTTTGTCCAAATACGGACAGTATATTCATGATAAGATCAAATGAGCTGCTCTTCAAATTCGATTCGGCCTTTGTGATTTTCCCTTGTAGATAACTTCATCCCGCCGCTATATATATCACCCGCCAAGCGATCAAGCCTTAACTGAAACACCTAAACAAACAGATGGAGTTCATTGACAACTTGACCAAAAACACCGATGAGATTCAGACAAAAGTTCTTGCTGAAATCCTGTCAAGAAATGCCGACGTAGAGTACTTGAAGAGACACGGACTCAACGGCCATACGGACAGGGAGGCTTTCAAGAAATCTGTACCGGTTATCTCCTACGAGGACATTCAGTCGGACATCAAACGCATTGCAAATGGCGACAAGTCTCAAATCCTTTGCTCCGAACCCATCTCGGAGTTCTTGACAAGGTTCCAGCCTGTCATATTCTATCGTTTTCTTGAGTGTGGCTTTCTAGTTTTCGTTTGTTTGTTGTTTCAAGATTGTGACTTTTTTTTTTTGGCAGTTCTGGGACATCTGGTGGTGAGAGGAAATTGATGCCCTTCACTGAGGAAGAGCTGAGGAGAAGGGTAACGTTTAACAGCCTTTTGATGCCTGTGATAAGCCATTTTGTACCTGGCTTAGACAGAGGCAAAGGGATGTATTTCTTGTTTGTGAAATCCGATTCGAAGACCCCGAGTGGGTTGCTAGCTCGACCTGCTCTCACTAGTTATTACAAAAGCTCCCTGTTTAAGAACAGACCCTATGATCCCTACACAAACTACACCAGCCCAAATGAAGCAATCCTCTGCCAAGACTACTACCAGAGCATGTATTCTCAGATGCTTTGTGGTCTCTGCCAAAACAAGCAAGTTCTACGCGTTGGATCCATTTTTGCCTCCAGCTTCATTCGGGCTATTCGGTTCTTGCAAGAACACTGGTCCCTTCTTTGCCATGATATCAGAACCGGAACCCTCAATTCCAAAATCATAGATCCATTAGTGAGGGAGGCGGTAATGAGGACCCTGAAACCCGAACCTGAGCTTGCAGATTTCATCGAGTTGGAGTGTAGGAAAGAGTCATGGCAGGGGATCATCCCCAGGCTTTGGCCAAATATCAAGCTTATAGATGTTATTGTGACCGGGACAATGTCGCAATACATACCTATGCTTGATTACTATGGCAACGAGCTACCCATTGTCAGTTCTCTATATGCTTCTTCGGAGTGTTATTTCGGTATCAACCTTGACCCTCTTTGCAAGCCTAGTGATGTATCCTACACCTTCATTCCAACCATGGCTTATTTTGAGTTCTTGCCTTTAAATAGAAGCATTGATGATGGCAATGTGGTATGGGGATCCATCTCCGTGGGCGAATCTTTTAATGGAGAGAAACAACAAGAATTGGTTGATTTAGTAGATGTTAAGCTCGGACAGGAATATGAGGTTGTTGTCACCACTTATACTGGTAAATTTGCCTCAACTATCTTTATTATACATATTAATTGCTTCGATTAATGGGGTTGCCGTTGGACTAGTTTTTAATATTCGACCATGTGCAGGGCTTTACAGGTATCAAATAGGAGATGTGCTTCGTGTGGCTGGATTCAAGAACAATGCCCCTCAATTTAACTTTGTGTGCCGGAAAAATGTCATCTTGAGCATCGATTCGGATAAGACCGATGAGACTGAACTCCAACATGCAGTGGAAAAAGCAGCAAGCCATCTGATCTCATTCGATGCTTGTGTTGCAGAATACACGAGCTATGCCGATACCACCAAAGTTCCAGGCCACTATGTGCTGTACTGGGAGCTCAGCCAAAGTGCATCGTCTAGACGAATACCTCCTACAGTTTTCGAAGACTGCTGCTTCACCATCGAAGAGTCCTTGGCCAGCACGTATCGCCAGCACCGAGTTCACGGGGCAATCAGCCCACTTGAGCTCAGAATCGTGGAAACCGGAACCTTCGATAAGGTCATGGACTATGTGATTAGCCTAGGGGCCTCAATCAGCCAGTATAAAACACCTCGGTGCGTGAAATCTGCGCCTATTCTTGAGGTGTTGAATTCAAGGATATTGTCCTGTTATTTCAGTCCAAAGTGCCCAGAATGGAAACCCCCTCAATGGAACAACTGAGATTTTGGTTACGGTTCCAGTTTTATATATTTTTAGGGTATGTTTGCAATTTCTCAATAAGCCATGTCTGAAATTTTCATTTCATGTAAGGAAATTCGTATTTGTCAATTAATATGTCGTTCTCACTCTCGTCAATAATTCGAATTTATGTTGTTTTTCACTTCCTATCATGTAGAGTCGTCAATTTGGGTTAGGCCCGTCGGGTTGGCCCGGCTCGCCATATAATTTAAGTGGGTTGGGTTGAAATTTTTTCAACCCAACAAAATATGGGCCTAGATGGGCCAACCCGCCATGGCTCGTGACCCGCGCGAGATGGCCCGCCGCGGGCCGAGAGAGTAAATAATTTATTTTTATTTTTATTGTAATATATGTATTTTTTTAATAAAAATTGTGATTTTGTTTTTGTGTTAATTATTTTATATAAAATTTACACACATAAAATCAATAATTAAAATTATTATTAATATTTCTATTAATATTTATTTATGAAATGATATTTATAACTAATTATAAAATTTTTTATTTATTTTTATTTGTCGCGAGCCAACCCGCGGGCCGGACTGCCTAATCCGCAACCCACCTTGGGTTGGGTTGGGTTGAGGATTTCTAACCCGCCACGATGGTGGGTTGGCCCGCCATCAACCCGCCAAAAGGTGGGTTTTTGGTGGGTCGGCCCGCCTCGCCATGGGTTGGCCCGTTTAACAGCTCTACTATCATGTTTGTTGATTAATATCGTAAAACTTTTTTAATTAAATTAATACTCGATAAATTAATAACATCTATAAAATATATTTTTTTCAAGTCTAGATTGCTAAGTTTATTAAATCAATAATTTTAATAAATTAATAAAATAATAAATTTTCAGAAGACCATTATTTAAATAACTATCTAGGGTAATTTATTAAAATGTGATTCCATTGTTAATTTTTTTCTTTGAAATCCAAATCTAATTCTAATGTGATTCTAGTTGAATTTTATTTCTAATTTTTCTCATTACATTCAAAATATCTGATGTTGCTTTCTCGAATAACTGGTTTCAAAAATATTGTATCATCATCAACTTCATCATCAATGAGATTTTCAGTTGCGATAGTTGTAATTTCTTCTATGCTGTGAACTCGTGAACATTTTCACCTGGATAATATGAGAAACATTTTTTAGTACGTACATAATACAGATCGCTTCTAATTCTACATCAATTCAATTACTATATATTCTTTAGATAAAAAATGTCCTCTTTAAAGTAATAAATCGCTAATTTATCCATTAGTTAATACCTTTATGAATTAATAAATTTTATTGTTTCAACATTATTAATTTATAAAGGCTTTTATTGTATGAGTTTCTATGTGTTTTCGCATAATTTTTAAAATTTTATTGGAAAAATAAATTTTAGGAAGGATTTTCATTTACCTTATTGAATGAGTGTTTTATTAGGGTAAAAAAATTAATTAGAGTAATCAATGTATTTAATAATGAGAATATATTGATAAAATATTAGAGAAAATAATATTAATTATCGAAATTTAAATATATATTTGGGACAAATGAAAAAAAACGATTTTCACTTTTGAGACGAAGGAAGTATGTTGATCTTACCTTGATTTTGGTATCCAGTACAGTTGCATACATGCATCATATAAAATGATTACTTACTTTTGTATTGGTGATTGCACTCACTTCTACAACTTTATATTTTTTTGGACATCCAATTCTACGGAACATATCTTAATCTGAACGAACTTGGTGGAAGCTAGTTTTGAGCCAATAGGGCCAATGGTTGCAAGAATTGGTATCAGGTTCTACTTTTTTATTCTTGTATTGCAGTTGATAGTTTATTTTCAAATTATTTGCATAAAATTATGATCTCATGATAAATATAAGAATCAAGGAAGAATATTTTATTCAACCTTTTAACTTCTTTAGCAACTCAAGTGTGTTGCCTCCCAAGGTATTCACGCTCTCTCCTCTTTCTTTTTGATATTGATTTTTGACGTATTATTGTGATGGCCAATATCTACATCAACTGTTCTTTTATATAAAGAACTCATAGAGAGATTATGCGTGGGATCCTTAGGGAATTTGAATTTCAAATTTGGATATTAATATGTCAATATCCGTGATTACCATAATCACTTTTCTAATTCCATATTTAAATACCCATTAGATCGCAATTATATCCATCAACATAATGCATATTTAATTTGAAATTCAAAACAAATAATAATTAATTCCCTTTCCATACAAAGTTGCAATCTCATCCTTCCAAGAATACTATATTCTATATTGGTTAATTGTCAAAATAATTAACCATCGATAATCATGATTTCCATATCTCAATTGGACTCCAAAATTTGAAATATTAATTTACATACATTTTTATATACAAAATAATATAAAATAGTACCGGCCGGTTTTCTTTTGAGTCCAATCTTAATGGAAATTTAAATTGAATATGCTTTCTCTTTAATTGAGAATCTTGGATTCCTTGTTGAGCATTTATATAATTTAATTTTTCATGTGCACGACCCAATAAATCTGTATGTAGCTTTTATTCAGCATCAACAATTGATATATTAAAAATCGTGCATATTCAAATTAAAATATACATAAATCTCTCAGGTCTAAGGATAAAAAAGAATTTGTGAAAGAATATATTTTGACAATAACGTTTATATATATTCTTAAATTGATCCCGTTCAGTGCATGTACTACTTACAATACACCTACTTGTTTGCTTAAGGTCACTACCTCAATGATGGAGTAAATCATTCTATCTTATAGCAGCACAACAAGTATAGGTTATTTTGTAACCTAGAACGACTTGGATGATTATAATTAAATTATTACTCCCCACTGATGATTCTTTAATCATAAGAATAATTTAATAAAATACATGTCCAAGTAAAATATCCAATTGGTGTAACTACCAATTATAAAAATATATACCCAATAAGTTTCAATATGCATATAAAATATTAAATCAATTGTTTTGAGGGCATATAGATTCAACAATCTCCCACTTGCACTCAAAACCAATCATACATGTATTTCACCCCCATAGAATCAATGTGTTTCTCAAACACCTTTTGAGAAAGTGATTTGGTGAATGGATCTGCAACATTATCAGCGGAAGCAATTTTTGCTATTGCAATGTCTCCTCTATGTATGATGTCACGTATTAAGTGAAATCTACGCTCGATGTGTTTGGATCTTTGATGAGCTCTTGGCTCTTTTGCTTGTGCAATTGCACCATTGTTGTCACAATAAACAGTGATAGGTGACTCAATGGAGGGAACAACGCCAAGTTCTTGAATAAACTTGCGAATCCAAACGGCTTCTTTTGCAGCTTCACTTGCAGCTACATATTCAGCCTCAGTTGTGGAGTCAGCTGTAGTATCCTGCTTGCGACTTCTCCAACTTACGGCTCCCTTTCCAAGATTGAATACAAACCCAGATGTTGATTTTCTATCATCAATATCAGATTGAAAATCTGAGTCTGTATAACCATGGATTGTCAAGTCCTCTCCTCCAAACACTAAACAATAGTGTTTTGTCCTATTCAAATATTTGAGGATGTGCTTCACTGCAGTCCAATGTTCTGGACCTGGATTAGATTGGTATCTACTCGCAATACTAACTGCATGACTAATGTCTGGTCTAGTACAAAGCATTGCATACATGAGACTTCCTACAGCCGAAGCATAAGGACATGTTCTCATTTTCTCTCTTTCATCTTGTGTTTTTGGACACATTTGTTTAGAGAGTTTAATTCCATGTCTAAAAGGCACGAAACCTTTCTTGGAATTCTGCATGCAAAATCTAGCCAATACCTTGTCAATGTAATTAGCTTGGGAAAGACCGAGCAATCTTTTCTTTCTTTCTCTGAACAATTTGATTCCAAGAATATAGGATGCCTCACCGAGGTCCTTCATCGAGAAGTGATTAGATAACCACAACTTGACAGATGACATTGCACCTACATCATTCCCAATGAGTAGGATATCATCAACATAAAGGACCAAAAATATAACAGAGCTCCCACTAACCTTCTTGTAAACACAGGGTTCATCCATGTTTTGTGAGAAATCAAACTCTTTGATTGCTTCATCAAAACGAATGTTCCAACTTCGTGATGCTTGTTTAAGACCATAAATTGATTTTAGCAATTTGCACACTTTTGTTTCATTTCCATGAGATATGTAACCTTCTGGCTGGTCCATATAAATTTCCTCTTGAATATAACCATTCAAGAAGGCTGTTTTGACATCCATTTGCCATATCTCGTAATCATAGTGTGCTGCAATTGCTAAAAGAATTCTGATTGATTTCAGCATAGCAACTGGCGAAAAAGTTTCTTCATAATCAATTCCAGCCTTTTGATTATAACCTTTTGCCACGAGTCTAGCTTTGTAGGTCTCTACATTTCCATTAGGTCCTAACTTTCTTTTGTAGATCCATTTACAACCTATAGGTTTAAAACCTTCAGGTTGATCTACTAAACACCAGACCTCATTGGAAAACATTGAATCCATTTCTGATTGCATGGCCGTTTTCCAATATTCAGCATCTTTATCTTTCATGGCCTCCTCATAAGTTTTAGGATCTTCGTCAGATTCCACTGATTCCATTTGATAAATCTCATTTAGCAATGTGAATCTAGTTGGTGGTTTTATTATCCTTTTAACTCGACGAGACTCTTGTGTTTCAACAGGTTTTTGAGACAAAGTATTTTGTTCCTTATTTGCCTCTGTCATTGGTTGATCATTGTGTTCTTCAAACTCAACATTGGTTCTATTTTCATTCAAACTATAATCTTCTTCAAGAAAAATAGCATTCCTACTGACAAACACCTTTTGTTCAGTAGGATTATAAAAATAGAATCCAGTTGTCATTTTGGGATATCCTACAAATAAACACCTATTTGTTCTTGATTCCAATTTCTCCAAGTTAGACTTTCTAACATGAGCAGGACAACCCCATATCTTCAAATGGTTTAAACTTGGTTTCTTACCAGTCCATAATTCATAAGGGGTATTTGGAACCGATTTTGTAGGAACTCTATTTAATAAATAGACTGCTGTGTCCACAGCATGACCCCAAAAGGAGATTGGTAACTCTGACATACTCATCATAGAACGAACCATATCTAATATAGTTCTATTCTTTCTTTCAGCCACTCCATTGTGCTGAGGTGTGGCCGGTGGAGTTAATTGAGAAATGATTCCATTTTCCTTTAGGTGGTTCTTAAAATCATCTAAAATGTATTCACCGCCCCTATCAGATCTAAGGACCTTAATACATTTTCCAAGTTGTTTCTCTACTTCACATCGGAATTCTTTGAACTTTTCAAAAGTTTCCGATTTATGTTTCATTAGGTATAAATAACAATACCTAGAAAAGTCATCAATAAAGGTGACAAAGTATGAGAAACCACCTCTTGCAGCATGATTAAACGGACCACATACATCTGAATGTATTAGTTCTAATGTGCATGTGGCTCTAACTCCTTTTCCCATAAAGGAAGCCTTGGTCATTTTCCCTTGTAAGCAAGGCTCACAAGTTGGGTATGGCTCAACCTTTAACAGATTTAAAGGTCCATTTTGTACCAACCTATTGATACGATCAATGTTAATATGACCAAGCCTTAGATGCCACAAATATGTTGGATTAACATCCCTTTTCCTTTTCAAAGATTGCACATTAGATGAATCATTATTCTCAATATTATTAATGGAACGATCTATGAGTTTCAAAAAATAAAGGCCATCATTCAAGTAACCAGAAATAAAAAATTTATTATTAAACTTGATAACAAGTTTTGAACTGAAATGAAAAACATAACCGGAAACAACAAGTTTGGAAACTGAAACCAAATTCCTACGAACTAGAGGAACATAAAGACAGTTTTCCAAAATTAAAACTTTATTTGATGAAAATTCTAAATAGAAAGTTCCAATGGCGACCGCTGCAACTGTTGCATTTGTCCCCATCTTCAAGCTTAACTCCCCATCATTTAGTTTTCTGGTCTCCTTGAACCCCTGCAACGTGTTGCAAATATGTGAGGTTGCGCCAGAATCAACACACCAAGTATCAAATGGACCATCCATTAAATTTGTTTCTAGGATAAGTAATTTATACATACCTTCAGAAGGTTTGTCATTTTTCAGAGAAGCCAAATAGAGACGACAATTTCTCTTCCAATGATTCGGCTTACCGCAATGGAAACAATTTCCTTTGCTTGTTTTCTTTTCATCGTTCTTAGTCATCTTTCCACCACGAACTCCTTTGGTGAACTTGTAATTTTTCTTCTTGAAGTTCTTGCCGTTGGGCTTGAACTTAGAAGACTCCCCTTTTTCAGTGAGCATAACAGAAGGCTTTTCTTTCTTAATGAGGTCCTCAGCTGCTTGCAACATATTGAGCAACTCTGACAGACTCACATCCATCTTGTTCATGTTGAAATTCAACACAAACTGATTAAAAGAATCAGGCAAGGATGCTAAGACCGCATCGATCTTAGTCGTACCGTCAATCTCGGCACCGAGCATGTCTAGTTCATCTATATAGGACATCATTTTCAGCATATGCTCTCTTACAAGGGTTCCCTCCACCATTTTGGTGGACATCAAGTTCTTCATAGCAACTTGACGAGCATTTCTGCTTTGTTCACCAAACATTTCTTTCAGATTCAGCATAATGCTAGCTGCAGAGGTTATACCTTCATTTTGTTTCTGCAGCACATTAGACATTGATGCTAATATATAACATCTCGCCATCTGATCAGATTCGTGCCATTTCTCAAATGCACTGATTTGATCCTGAGTTGCCTCATTCCGATTGGCAGGCAATTTGGGTGGATCATTTTTGAGGACATGAACAACCTTTTCAGCAGTGAGAACAATGGTGAGATTTCTTTTCCAATCCACATAGTTTGGACCCGTCAAACGGTTATCGTCCAAGATTTTTGACAAAGGGTTAATCATTCTGAGTCTGCAAATTAGTGACAAATGAGCGTTTTTTCATATGCATATTTCCATTAGATTCAGGTTTTGTAATCATAATGGTGCCACCCACATAAAATAAACAAATATACACTTCACAGTAATATAACAATTATATTAACTTTTACGTGGGTATCAAGAACTTATATTTTCATGCATCAAATATTTCTTTTGAAATTGATTTGAATACATAAAATAAAAGCAAGTAGTTCCTACTCATCATAATGACCGTATTATGATTCTCGATTTTCTTTTGGTCTCCAAAATAAACATGCCTCAGACTGTTTTAGTCGGTTATGTAAAATTTTGGTTGAGTGCTCACCATCACATAGCAAATACACGTTCTTGTAAGAAAATATTACTATTTTAGTTAATACTCCCACTAGTTATGTACATGCATATCTTCTCAAGAAATAAATATAAATAATATTAAATCAAAGTTCAATGTATCCTTTTTGGCTTCAATCGAACTTTTAATCTAATAAAATTTATGTTTATCAGCAATGTATGACCATAGAAATTATTCATATAATTCTATTTTGCACTCAGTATTGAAAATTTAGTGATTCTCCAATAATTATAATCAACCTTTGATTTTACTAAACATCGCATGTTCAAAATTGTTTTCAAGTGGAGTAGATTTTTGAATAACCAAGATCTGACTTGTTCCACATATTATAAGTATACAATAGAATCAATTAAACATTTAAATGTCTATTTTAAGAAATGTCAGAAAACATCATAATGTCCTTCTCATTTTCATGATTCATATAACAAACAAGTTATTAATATAAGCTCTCGGATAAATACATACCGATTTGCATGTTCGTCAGTTTCCATCAAGACCACACGTGTCCAAATGTTCAATGTATTTGACGTCGAACAGATCGAATAAAGAAATATACGGCAGTACCGGAAAAACAAACAAACAGAATGTCAGAACATATACGAAATCGAATACTCATAATTATAATACAACCATGGCTCTGATACCACTGATAGTTTATTTTCAAATTATTTGCATAAAATTATGATCTCATGATAAATATAAGAATCAAGGAAGAATATTTTATTCAACCTTTTAACTTCTTTAGCAACTCAAGTGTGTTGCCTCCCAAGGTATTCACGCTCTCTCCTCTTTCTTTTTGATATTGATTTTTGACGTATTATTGTGATGGCCAATATCTACATCAACTGTTCTTTTATATAAAGAACTCATAGAGAGATTATGCGTGGGATCCTTAGGGAATTTGAATTTCAAATTTGGATATTAATATGTCAATATCCGTGATTACCATAATCACTTTTCTAATTCCATATTTAAATACCCATTAGATCGCAATTATATCCATCAACATAATGCATATTTAATTTGAAATTCAAAACAAATAATAATTAATTCCCTTTCCATACAAAGTTGCAATCTCATCCTTCCAAGAATACTATATTCTATATTGGTTAATTGTCAAAATAATTAACCATCGATAATCATGATTTCCATATCTCAATTGGACTCCAAAATTTGAAATATTAATTTACATACATTTTTATATACAAAATAATATAAAATAGTACCGGCCGGTTTTCTTTTGAGTCCAATCTTAATGGAAATTTAAATTGAATATGCTTTCTCTTTAATTGAGAATCTTGGATTCCTTGTTGAGCATTTATATAATTTAATTTTTCATGTGCACGACCCAATAAATCTGTATGTAGCTTTTATTCAGCATCAACAATTGATATATTAAAAATCGTGCATATTCAAATTAAAATATACATAAATCTCTCAGGTCTAAGGATAAAAAAGAATTTGTGAAAGAATATATTTTGACAATAACGTTTATATATATTCTTAAATTGATCCCGTTCAGTGCATGTACTACTTACAATACACCTACTTGTTTGCTTAAGGTCACTACCTCAATGATGGAGTAAATCATTCTATCTTATAGCAGCACAACAAGTATAGGTTATTTTGTAACCTAGAACGACTTGGATGATTATAATTAAATTATTACTCCCCACTGATGATTCTTTAATCATAAGAATAATTTAATAAAATACATGTCCAAGTAAAATATCCAATTGGTGTAACTACCAATTATAAAAATATATACCCAATAAGTTTCAATATGCATATAAAATATTAAATCAATTGTTTTGAGGGCATATAGATTCAACAGCAGTGACCCTGCATTGAATCACCTACTAACTGACAACTATGACATGCATTAAGCTTAATTAAAGCATAAATACTTAACAGAGTAAAATGTGCGGAAACATAACCCATAATTTACATATCAGCTTAGTAAAACATATTCAGGCTTATTATAATAGTGATACAACCATATCGAAAAGCTTAAAATACAACTGACTAAAACATTATACAGCTAAAAAAATCCTGCTGTATAAAATCTCTTGGAAAGCTCCGGCTCCCTAGTCCTGCCTCGAACTACCGGCTCCGTCCATCCTGCCCTGTGGAATGGGGTGTCCAAGATAACAACTAGGACGTGAGCGCTAACGCCCAGTACATAAACATGAGTGAACATATGTATATGATGCATGCAACCGTAATGACTCGTAAAGGGTCGTCTGATAAGTCATGCTCAGTACAGGCGCCACATAAGTGGTGTAACCTCGCGAATCAACCTTTGGGTACAACCATACTCGTCTAGTACACTAGAGTAGTCAGACATACATGTCCCCGCCGTCGCGGTACCCTCAGTGACAGACTAACAAGTATAGAGCTGAGCGGCTTTATGAATAGGTATAACAAGATATAGGCTCAACATGTATATGCACATGACATATGAATATGGAAAGCGGTAAATCATATATCATGTCATATAATAATGTCAAATAAATGCAACACATAAACATGTATACTCGCTGGCAATCTCAGTCAATGTGTACGTACCTCTAGGCTAGTTCAAGTCTAGTAGGATCCTAGGTTTCAAGCCTATATTCAAAAGTTCACTGTATCACTACACAAATTCTATAAGTCTTAACTAAGCTAATAAGTACTCACAAAACTTAAATAGATTCTCGGACCATACCTTCGTCCGTAGTAAGCCCTTTGGAGTCGCTAGTCCCGGATGACTATAACCACGCCTTGGTTATTCCAGAACTTTTATAATAACCGATAGGATCCTCAAGTGTATATCTCACACTATACAACTGAAGAAGGAAACTCGGAATTCGTATTTCAAAATGAATTCGAGCCCTATTTATAGACCCCAAAATCGGTCAAGTTCGGATCCTCCGAACTTAGGTTCGGATCGTCCGATCCATCTCAATGCTTGCATGCATAACATGTCGATTTCGTATCGTCCGATCGCCACTTCGGATTGTCCAAAGTGTTCAACGTCCAACACTTGTCAAAATCCATGGCTGAGTAATCCTGCCTGCTTGGCATAAGGAAGTTCGGACCGTACGATCATGGGTTTGGATCGTCTGAACGGGCCTTAACTCCGAAGTCAACAAGCCCTCTTTGGAGCCCCCGGACTGTTGAGTTCGGATCGTCCGAAGTCCTCTTCGGACCATCCGAACTGGCCCAAACAATGGAAGCTCAATTCTTAGTTTTGAAGTCCGATTAAGCTTTGGAATTGGTTAATTACTAACCCTTAGTCATGTTTAACATATTATTATCTTAAAATGAAATCTGGGTTACTACATGTATATTGTTTAAAGACTTTATTTCGATTTGGTTATATAAAGATATTATTAATTTACTATACTTTCTTTCACCAGTTGAGTTGTATAACGGTATGCTTTAAGTTTTGGTTGTTTTATTCTAATCTTTCATTTATTTAAATTAATTATATGCTTAAGTTCTGATTAGTAAGTAACTTGAGACGGGTCGCTAAAATGACCATGAATCGCGAGTCTATAGGGAAAAGAAGATTCAATAAATTTGGGAGAAATAAGTACCAACAGACCCAATATTTTTGTGCCCAAACATCTCAAACACAAATAAAAACCAAAAATGTTACTTTTGATGTTAGCACAGACTCACTCGTACTTAAACGTTACGAACTTGATCACTTCAATCAAATTGCTTCAAGCTCATTGAGACAAAAATGGACGCATAATGAAATTATTATTTGAATATCAAATTCTCTTTATTGGAAATATAAAATCTATATATATATATACACATTGATTTATACGTTGGATTGTACTGTTACATTGAAATTATAAAATTATCACATACTTTATTTGAAACAATCTTTAAAAAGCGCATTTAAGGATAGTTATAATATTTTAAATATAAAGTATAATCCAATATGTAATCTAATGTTCATTTAACGTCACCGGAGAGAACCATGGTATACCAAGCGGCCATTTGGCATAGAGGCATGCCAATTGCCAAAAGCAAAGCAGTGCTGAAATTTATTTATCTGCAGACAAAAACTAAGTTTAATAAACCAAATGCATTGTGCTGAGCCTGAATCCGTTGTTACTCAAAAAATACCAAGCGATCATCAGCCAGAAACACCAAAAATCAAATAGATGGAGTACATTGAGAACTTGACCAAAAATGCCGATGAGATTCAGACAAAAGTTCTTGCTGAAATCCTGTCAAGAAATGCCGACGTAGAGTACTTGAAGAGACACGGACTCAACCGCCATACGGACAGGGAGGCTTTCAAGAAATCTATCCCGGTTATCTCCTACGAGGACATTCAGCCGGACATCAAACGCATTGCCAATGGCGACAAGTCCCAAATCTTTTGCTTGGAGCCCGTGTCCGAGTTCTTGATAAGGTTCTCGCACATGTGGTTTTCTGGTTTTCTTTTGTTTGTTATTTCAAGATTGTGACCTTTATTTCTTGGCAGTTCTGGGACATCTGGTGGTGAGACCAAATTGATACCCTTCACTGACGAAGAGCTGAGGAGAAGGGCGATGTTTAACAGGCTTTTGATGCCTGTGATGAGTCATTTCGTGCCTGGCTTGGACAGAGGCAAAGGGATGCATTTCTTGTTTGTGAGATCCGATGGAAAGACCCCGAATGGGTTGCCAATTCGACCTGCTCTCACCAGTTATTACAAAAGCTCCCATTTTAAGAACAGACCCTTTAATCCCTACACAAACTACACCAGCCCGAATGAAACGATTCTCTGCCACGACCACTACCAGAGCATGTATTCTCAGATGCTTTGTGGTCTCTGTCAAAACAAACAAGTCCTACGGGTTGGGTCCCTTTTCGCCGCCAGCCTCATTCGGGCTATTCGGTTCTTGGAAGAACACTGGTCCCTTCTTTGCAATGATATCAGAACCGGAAGTGTTGATTCATTGATCACGGATCCGTTGGTGAGGGAGGCAGTGATGGGGATCCTCAGACAACCCGATCCCCAGCTCGCAGATTTCATCGAATCCGAGTGTAGGAAGGATTCTTGGCAGGGGATCATCCCTAGGCTGTGGCCAAATACCAAGCTTATAGATGTTATTGTTACCGGGACAATGTCGCAATACATACCTATGCTTGATTACTATAGCAATGAGCTGCCCATTGTCAGCCCTGCATATGCTTCTTCCGAGTGTTATTTTGGTGTCAACCTTGATCCTCTTTGCAAGCCTAGTGATGTATCCTACACCCTCATTCCAACCATGGCTTATTTTGAGTTCTTGCCTTTAAATAGAAGCATTGATGATGGCAATGTGGTCTCGGGATCCATCTCCGTGGGCGAATCTCTTAATGGAGAGAAACAACTAGAATTGGTTGATTTAGTAGATGTTAAGCTTGGAGAGGAATATGAGGTGGTTGTCACCACTTATGCTGGTAAACATTCCTCATATATCAAGTATATCAATTAATTGCTTCGATCAATGGGGTGGTGGGGACTAGTTTTTGATATTCGACAATGTGCAGGGCTTTACAGGTATCAAGTAGGAGATGTGCTTCGTGTGGCTGGATTCAAGAACAATGCCCCTCAATTTAACTTCGTGTGCCGGAAAAATGTCATCTTGAGCATAGATTCCGATAAGACCGATGAGACTGAGCTCCAAAATGCAGTGGAAAAAGCTGCAAGCCATCTGATCGCATTCGACGCGTGTGTTGCTGAATACACGAGCTATACTGACACCAGCAAAGTTCCAGGCCACTATGTGCTGTACTGGGAGCTCAGTCAAAGTGCATCGTCTAGACGAATACCTCCTACAGTTTTCGAAGACTGCTGCTTCACCATCGAAGAGTCGTTAGCCAGCACGTATCGCCATCACCGAGTTCACAAGACAATCAGCCCACTTGAGATCAGAATCGTGGAAACCGGAACCTTCGATAAGGTCATGGACTATGTGATTAGCCTAGGGGCCTCAATGGGTCAGTACAAAACACCTCGGTGCGTGAAATCTCCGCCTATTATTGAGCTGTTGAACTCGAGGATTTGGTCCAGCTATTTCAGTCCCAAGTGCCCGGAATGGAGCCGCCCTCGGTGGAACTAACCACAAGAACTGAGATTTTGGTGCTTAGCCGTATCATCTACTATGGATCCAGTAAATTGCATTTTAATCTTCTTGTCAAATCTTTAAAATAGCCATAAATTCTAGTGTGAAAAACAAATAGACTTTTGATATCATTTTTTTTTTTTAAAAAAAGGGAAATTTCGTTTTTAAGGCTCCGATAATGTGTAACTCACATTTTTTTTAACAATGTAACTCACATTTTATGTGTACATTGTACTTGAAATTGAACTTAAAATTACATAATTATCTTATAATCATTTTTTATATATATTTTTTCAAATAAAGTATAATGATAATTTTAAAATCTTAAAGCAAATATGTTATTCAATCTAAACTTTTATATATATTCCATAGGGTTTAATGTTATTCAAGATAAGCATTTTTAGATTTTAAAAACCATTTGTTTTCAAACTTGACTTTTAAAGACTTAATGTCAATGAAATTTTAAAAACTCCATGAAATTCTATTAATTACATAAATTAAAGTCTAATGTACAATAATAAAATGTCAATAATTTATTTGATTCAAATTAAAGATTTGAATGACATTTAATTGAAAAATGTCTCAAGCTCATACACAATTTTATTTCTATTAAAAATAGTGTATATAAAAACCATAGTCTCATTCATACTAGTTATATTAAAAATAATCTCTATACAAATATTTTTTTTCTACTACAAATTTAAAATAAAATAAAAATTATTAACATCATTATTTTATTTTTCGAATTCTAAACACAAAATTTATTATGATACATTACAAAAATTATATTATTTTATTGACCCATAAATTGTAATTTAATTCATTATTTATTTTTTTATGTTTTAGATGTTAAGTAATGTTTGTGATTGATATACATTGACTTGATATATTGATATATATCTTTTCCTATATATAAAGAATCTACTCTTTAGATATCATCTTTTTTTATACTCAAATTGTCCTTATGTGATATAAATATTATACTTTTGTTTTCTTTTGTTTTTTCAATTTTGATATTTCAAATTTAGTTTAATCTCTCGATATATAATTTTTACAACTATAATATTACTCTTATTTGAATATAAATTAAATTCATTAAAAAAATATTATACAAGCACACAACACGTGCATCAATACACTAATATTTTTAAAAAATTATAAAAAAAAAACACACACACACACAAATATATATATATATATATATATATATGGACAATTATATGAAATTAAATATATTAAAATTTTATAGAGATACATTAATTGCTTACTTCCAATAAATTTAGTATTATTTATCGATTTTTGTAAATCAAATATAAGTCAGTAAATTATTTATTTTGATAGATAAAATTTTTTAAAGAAATATAAATAGAATTAATTGACATTAACTAGTAATTCAAAGAAATAAATTTTAAAAATCACAATCATAAATTACAAAATCCTACAAATATCTATAAAAGTCATTCAAAATAAATATTTTGTGAAAATTTTTACAACTTTGTGAGATTCTAATTATATTTGTCGGTAAATATTAAGAAAAATGCTAGAAGTACAACAAATATCATGTACAACGATATTTACAATAATAATATCGTGAGATTTTGCTATTTTATCGCGAGATTTTTTGTTTCATGTATCGTAAGATTTTGATAAATTAAATTCTTGTATTGAATTTTTCGTGTCGTAAAATTTGATTTACAAATTTCGTTGTACCTATAGCAATACTCAAATATTAATTATCGTACTTGTAGGATATATTTTTTATATCATTAATATTTAAAATCAATTTATGTGAAACAGAGAATAGAAAGAATATGTGGTACAAACTAGGGATGCAATCGAGCCGAGCATATGTAACTACTCGAGCTCGAGCTCGAGCTCGAGCTCGATCGAGTAGTAAATTTTGTACTCGAGCTTGAGCTCGACTATAGTTCGAGTACTCGAGCTTAAAAATTATATATATATATATATAAATAAAAAATATATGAATAAATAAATAAATATAATATTATATATATATATATTTGAAGTAATAATATTATATTTATTAATAAACAAATAAATATATAAATATAATAAATAAATAAATATATAAATATTTTAAATAAATAAATATATAAATATATATATATATATATATTTATATTATATTTTTTTATACGTGTGTCTTATCGAGTAGCTCGCGAGCTACTCGAGCACATAGATTTAAACCTCGACTCGAGCTCGATTGTATGTTCGAGCTACTCGAGCTCGAGCTCGAGTCGAGCTTTGACCGAGCTGCTCACGAGTAGCCCGGCTCATTTGCACCCTTAGTACAAACACATAATTATTTTATCAGTTACTAAAACAGAATATTAAACATATTAATGCGAGAAATTAAAAAAAAAGTTGAGATAAGAAAAATAATCAATGACAAAGATTTAAAAAAATGAAAAGTCTCATGAATATATATTGTTTTAAAAAAATGATTTTGGAATAGTGTATTGATGATAGATATGATTAGCTATATTTGTCTTTACCATTATTTAAAATCAAAATCTTCCGTATAAAGTATAAACATCATAATGAATTCAATTGGATAATTAATACGAAAAATGAAAAACACTCTCACCGTCTCACGTACGTCCGAGTATTTTATAAAGTTGCAAAAACACTCTCACGTAAGAGAGAACGCACGACTCCTGTTCCTCTGTCACAGAAATCAACGAGAAAAAAGATGGAATTCATTGAGGAGCTGACCCAAAACGCTGCTGAGATTCAAACAAGAGTTCTTAGTGAAATCCTGTCGAGAAATTCCAACGTAGAGTACTTGAAGAGACACGGGCTCAACGGCCATACGGGTGCAGAGACTTTCAAGAAAATGGTACCCGTTGTCTCCTACGACGACATTGAGCCTGATATCAAACGTATCGCCAATGGCGACTCGTCTCCCATTCTTTGCTGCGAACCCATCTCTGAGTTCTTGACCAGGTTCGAGTTTTGTTTTGTTTTGTTTCTAAATGTTGGGAACAATGTGGCATTTCCTGCTCCATTTTTTAGTTGTGTACGTACTGTGTAAACTTGATCACGTCTTTCTCTTTTCTAAATTATATGTGCAGTTCCGGGACAGCAGGCGGGGAGAGAAAATTGGTGCCTATGACTGGGGAAGAGCTGCGGAGGAGGGCATCATTTAACAACCTTTCGAAGCCTGTGATGTTCCAATGCTTTCCCGGCTTAGACCGAGGCAAATTGATGTATTTCTTGTTTGTAAAACCGGAATCTAAGACCCCAAGTGGGCTGCCGGCTCGCGCAGCCTCGACCAGTTCATTACGAAACTCTGATTTAACTGCCGGACCGCACAATCCCTTTACCAGCCCAAGGGACACTCTTCTCTGCCAAGACTACTTCCAAAGCATGTATTCCCAAATGCTTTGTGGTCTTTGCCAAAACAAACTAGTCCTGCAGGCAGGGGCAATTTTTCCCACTAGCTTCATTCGGGCTATCCGGTTCTTGGAAGAACATTGGTCCCTTCTTTGCGATGATATCAGAACCGGAAGTGTTAATTCATTGATCACGGATCCGTTGGTGAGGGAGGCAGTGATGGGGATCCTCAGACCCGATCCTGAGCTGGCGGATTTCGTCGAATCCAAGTGCAGGAAGGATTCTTGGCAGGGGATCATTCCTAGGCTGTGGCCAAATATCAAGTTCATAAATGCTATCGTGACTGGCACCATGTCACAATACGTACCCATTCTTGACTACTATGGCAATGGCTTACCCATAGTCTCCAATATATATGGTTCTTCCGAATGTTTTTTTGGCATCAACCTTAACCCTCTTTGCAAGCCTAGTGATGTATCCTACACCTTCATCCCCACCATGGCCTATTTCGAGTTCTCTCCCGTGAATAAAAACGATGGAGAGGAACACGAAGAATTGGTTGATTTAGTTGATGTTAAACTTGGACAGGAGTATGAAGTGGTGGTTACCACTTATGCTGGTAAATTTGCTTCATCTATCTTTAGTTATGATCAGTGGGTTTTGACAATCTACGTGATATTATTCAACATTAATTATATATTTTGTGACGCAGGGCTTTACAGGTACCGGGTGGGGGATGTGCTTCGTGTGGCTGGATTCAAGAACAATGCCCCTCAATTTAACTTCGTGTGCCGAAAAAATGTTATCTTGAGCATTGATTCTGATAAGACCGATGAGACCGAAATCCAAAATGCAGTGGCAAAAGCAGCAAGCCATTTGATCCCATTCAACTTATCCGTCGCAGACTACACAAGCTATGCCGACACCACTCAAGTTCCAGGCCACTATGTGCTGTACTGGGAGCTCAGCCAAATAGGATCATCATCTAACTCTGTTCCTCCAATAGTTTTTCAAAACTGCTGCTTCACCATTGAAGAGTCCTTGGCCAGCACGTATCGCCAGCACCGTAATTCCAAGGTAATTAGCAATCTTGAGATCAGAATTGTGGAAGCTGGGACTTTCGACAAGCTCATGGACCATGCCATCAGCCTCGGGTCTTCCAACAATCAGTACAAAACACCTCGGTGTGTGAAATCCGAGCCCATTATCGAGCTGTTGAACTCCAGCGTTGAGTCCAGCTATTTCAGTCCAAAGTGCCCGCAATGGACCTCTCAATGGAACTACAAGAATTGACAACTTTTTTCAAAGGCAACCAAGAAGAGTACGAGTGTGTGTCGATCATTTGAGTGCTAAGCCAGAAACTGTTTCCCCTTGAGTTGCCAGCCCATGAAATGTGTAAACATTGTAAGATAGGTTGATATCTTATGGATAATTGCGTCTCAATTGTGTAATCCATTTTTTTTTTAGATTCTCAATTGTGTTATCTTATACACAAACACGGGAAAAATATGAGTTTCATGCAATAAACAAAGGCTGTGAATCTTTCAATAATTTATGGTTATATAATTTAATTAAATCAATCTGACACTAAGATCTCGTGTGTAGGACGAGGTCTTCGAAACCTAATTATAACAACCTTTCCCCAACTCAAAAATAAATATATATAAATATTTTTAAAACCTTAATTAAGTTTTAGTATCTATATATTAACTCCAATATGTTAAATAACTAATTTGATGATCAATTTTCATACCAAGATCAATGAATTAGAACAACGCAACAAAAATGATATAAAGTTATTGTCATGTCAATCAAATCAAGGCACATTATGGAACTTCAATTCAAATAAATTTGATATGAACGATGAACCCCTTTAATAGGATCAATGTTTTAATTTGTAGAACAATATATAATTTGATATGCACTAAATATAATTGACTCGTTACAAACCACTATATTTGTATGTCAGTGTACTTCATTTGATATTGTTATGTTATAACTATGCGATATTATATAATTTGATACTTAATTGCATGCTTGATCAATAATTTGATTCATGTGTCAAATAATGGACACAATTAAACCATAATCAAGCACTCTTAAAATGTAATTAAATATTATGTAACTGAAATTGGTTATTATACCCACATCTAATACTATTCTAATCTGATAATTGACTAATCCAAATTTGTACTATATGATACCGTTTGATATCATGGATGAGATGTACAATATGAATAAAAACATGATGAGATGTGGATAAACAAGTCATAGATATGAATAATATGTTGTTTTATATATTTTTTATTTTGTAGGATTATTTTGTTTATTCTCTTAATTATCATTGTAAATTTCACATAATTTCACTTATAAGACAGTCATCCTCCACTAATACCATGGGTTAAGAGGTATTTGTCATCAAACCTACATCTAATATTATATCGGGCCATGAGATATCATTGAGTTAACAAAAAAATGAAAAAAACATGAGATGAGTAAAAATTTGTGTCTCATCCCATTATCATTTCATGTACCAAATGATACCTATATGATTAAGTAAGTGCTTAATTTGATCATCTAAAAAAAAGGTGCTTAATTTGATAGGTTTTATACCTATGTTATCATGTTTGGTATTCATTATATTTCCTCGTGAAAGCTCGACAGGAGAATTGACATAGCTAATGACAAAAAATTTCTTGTTTAAATTTAGTACTAAATATTGCAAATTAAGTGTAATATATTTCATAGACTTTACACTTACTCGATATGTGATTTTTGATACTCAATTCTTGGTGAAAATCTGACATAAAATTGTGTTCTGCTAAACTACCAAACAATTATATTATGCAAATGATAAAACACCGACAAATAATCAAAATAAAATATCAACCAATATCAAAAATACATTACGTAAAAAAAATCAAACATTATATTTCACGATAATATTAATATAAAAATTGTCTCACACCAATAACCGAATACGTTGGGAGTAGGGATGTCATTGTTGAAAAAACTTCGAGCTTCACACCTATATATATTAGTAAACAATTACAATGCACGTAGTGATATTTTATTTATATAATATATTTATTAATTATTTTTTATAATTTTATTTAGTGGGATTTTCACGTTTTCATAATTAAATCATAAATTTGAATTATTAATTACTAAAATCAATTGAAATAATAAAATAATCATTAATAAATTTTCATAATTTACGTATCATGATTAATTTTGTTGTGATAAAAATAATAAAATATAACTTAAACAGAATTTCATAAATTTTTTTGATAATTTGATCAATAGGTCTCATAAATCATCATAATATATAAATGTTCGTACCGTGATTAATTTCATTTTTGTTGTATTGGAATCATGCATAATCTCAAATGAAAATATACCGACAATAACTCATCATTGAAAGGCATAAACCACATTTTTTTCTTTCTTTTATGCCCCAACGAATTTTTATTTTATTTTTTACATTTATATCCCAAAATAATTTCTATCCAGTAAAATATTATATAAAATAAAAACTGACAAAGTTTTTTTATTTCACAATTTAAAATTTTTTACCTTCCAATCACAATTCAAATAAAAATTGATGGTAAACAAAAATATAATCATGAAATTCAAATATTTTATATCTATAATTTTTTCTCGTGTTTTTCTTAGAATGACTTTAAAAATATGATGAAAATGAATTAAAATGCTGCAATATTTAATGAATCAAAATATAAATACACAAATTAAATGATTTATAAAAAAATAGATGGTGGAAATATATTATATATATAATTTTGTCTCATGTTTACTTTAGAATGACTTTAGGAGTATGATGAAAATCAATTAAAATACTGAAATATTTAATGAGTCAAAAAATAAATACACAACGTAAATTATTTATAAAAAAATAGATGGTAGAAATATTTTATATCTATAATTCTCTTCTCGTATTTTTTTAGAATAACTTTAGGAATACGATGAAAATCAATTAAAATGCTGAAATATTTAATGAGTCAAAAAATAAATACACAACTTAAATGGTTTATTAAAAACAATAGATGGTAGAAATGTTTTATATCTATAATTTTTTTCTTATATTTTATTTTGAATAACTTTAGGAATATGATTAAAATAAATTAAAATTTTGTATTCAATTAAATAATTTTCTTCTCATATTTTATGAGAATATGATAAAATTAATTAAAATATTGTATTGAAATAAATTAAAATGTTGTATTCAATTAAAATAATTTTCTTCCCATATTTTGTGAGAATATGATAAAAATCAATTAAAATGTTGTATTGAATGATTCAAAAAATAAATGCACTAATTTAATGAATAAGCAACACATTGATTATTATTCACAAATTAAATATCCCAAATTTGACCCTAATTTTTACAGCATTTTTCCACACAATGCCCATGCAATTAATTTTCTTCTCATATTTTATAATTGATAATTGATAATTGATATTAGATATATAAAGCGAGATATAAAATATGTGTGAATGTTTCATTAAATATTTTTTTCCTAACGATTCACTTAGTCTAAAAACACTTAATATACATCAAACAACTTTGAACTGAAATATTAATGCAGTACAAATAGAAGCTTAGAAATCCCAAGGAAAAAAAAAGGTGAGAGAGAGAGAGAGAGAGAGAGAGAGAGAGAGAGAGAGAGAGAGAGAGAGAGAGAGAGAGGAGCTGAGTGAAAACCAAAAAACAAACGGAAAAAAATAAAATAATAGTCCTATGTCCAATACAAATAATTTCATTGAGTTTTAGAATGAAAACCCATTACTTGTTTATTTTTTGTCAAACCAAAGAAATGGACGATAATTCTTCAATTATCAATTCAATTTAGTGATCACTTCGTTTTAAAAATAAAATAAATTAAAATAAGCCTACAAATATGCTGAACTATATATAGTACTCGAACACATCACCATTGAATGGACAATTTCCAGAGTCTTTGAGGCTGCCAAAATTGACCCAATTTTCGCACTTGTTCAAAATCCATCAACAAATTTTTTTTTTTTTTTTTTGAAAGACAAGTGAAATTAGATGTGTAAAATTGTTGTTTTAGGGGGTTTATAAAAACAAATAGAGAGTATTTGTGAGGGCGTACAAATTAAAACCACAAATTAAGGACCATATCATAATGAAACAATAAAGAGCGATTTTTGTCTAATTAACCATATATCATACACTTTATAAGGTATTAAAACCACAAATTAAGGACTATATCATAATGAGAAATTTATTTTTTTGGTGTATCAAGATGACACCAATTTTCTTCTCCATTTTATCCCTGTTCATTGAGAGTTTTTTGCACAGCTTTTTTTTTTAAGGCAAAAGGCAAAATGACATTTTGACAACTTTCATTAGTCTAATTTCATCCCACGTCTCTCTCACATGTCTCACAAACGAACGTTCTTTTCCCCCAAACCAGAAATAAAAAACAAATTTTATTAGAAAAATAATGTAAAAACATGCAACGCGTACTTCGGATCATTAGTCATAATGAAACAATAAAGAGCGATTTTTGTCTAATTAACCATATATCATACACTTTATAATATGGGTGTTCATTCGGGCGGTTTAGCCCGAACAGAACCGAAATTTTGGTTCTCCGAAAGGCCAAATCGAAAATCGAACTGAATTGAGCAGTTCGGTTTTTTGGTTAACCGGTTAATTTTAGAAAAAAAAAATTTCTCTAAAAATCGGTTTTTTTGAAAACAAAATAAAATTTTAAACTAAAACTTTTTTTTTAAAAAAAAACTAAATATTTTTAGTTTTTCGAATAATTTTTTGAAAAAAATTAATGGTTAAATAAAATATTTGTGATTTAATGATTCGAAAAATATATTTGAAAATAAGAACAAAGAAATTGCTAACGTTTTTAATTTCAATAATAATAATTTATGAATTTATAAAAATAATGTAATATATAATGCAAATATGTGTATATATAATATAATAAAATTTTTCGGTTCAGTTCGATTAACCGCTGGAAAAAAACCGAATCGAACCAAAAAATCAAAAATTCAAAAATCCGAAAATCGAACCGAATTTTCGGTTTCAAAGTAAAGGGGAAAAAGACAAAATAAGATGAGATATTTATTTTTATTTATTTTTTTTAAAATAAAGATGAAATATTTATAGCGGGGAAAAAAACAAAAGAAATTAAGGACTTGATATATCATCATGAGATATTTTAGGCTTAGCCTTTTCATTTTCAAAGTCCCATATTCGACTTCGAGCTGTTTTTGGTCCACAAGTCATCTCAATCTCTTGCATTCAACAGACCGCACGACTCTTCTTCCTCCGCAAACAATTATCCTCTCCGTGTGGCAGAAATCAACAGGAGAAAGATGGAGTTCATTGAGGAGATGACCCAAAACGCTGCTGAGATTCAAACAAAAGTTCTTACAGAAATCCTGTCGAGAAATTCCAACGTAGAGTACTTGAAGAGACACGGGCTCGACGGCCATACGGATGCGGATACTTTCAAGAAAATGGTTCCCGTTGTCTCCTACGAGGACATTCAGCCTGATGTCAAACGCATCGCCAATGGCGACTCGTCTCCCATTCTCTGCTGCGAACCCATCTCTGAGTTCTTGACCAGGTTCGAGTTTTGTTCATGAGATCAATGTGGGGTAGTTCATGCCTACGTTTTTCATTTCTTGTACTCTGCTTTCTTTTTCATTTGATTATGCAGTTCGGGGACATCTGGTGGCGAGAGAAAATTGTTGCCTATGACTGAGGAAGAGATGCGGAGGAGGTTATCATTTAACAGCCTTTTGCCGGCTGTGATAAGTCAATGCTTTCCCGGCTTAGACAGAGGTAAAGCGATGTGGTTCTTGTCTTTACCATCGGAATCTAAGACCCCATGTGGGCTGCCCGCTCGGGTAGCCACAGCCAGTGCATTACGAAAGATCGATTTCACTGCCGGACCACACGATCCCTTCACCAGCCCAAAGGAAACGTTTCTCTGCCAAGACTACTTCCAAAGCGTCTATTCCCAAATGCTTTGTGGTCTCTGCCAAAACAAACAAATTCTGCAGGCTGGGGCAAATTTTCCCACTGGTTTCATTCGGGCCATCCGGTTCTTGGAAGAACACTGGTCCCTCCTTTGCGATGATATCAGAACCGGAAGTGTTAATTCATTGATCACCGATCCGTTGGTGAGGGAGGCAGTGATGGGGATTCTCGGACCCGATCCGGAGCTGGCAGATTTTGTCGAATCCGAGTGCGGGAAGGATTCTTGGCAGGGGATCATTCCTAGGCTGTGGCCAAATATCAAGTTCATAAATGTTGTCGTGACCGGCACCATGTCACAATACGTACCCATTCTTGACTACTATGTCAATGGTTTACCCCTAGTCTCCTGTATGTATGCTTCTTCCGAATGTATTTTTGGCATCAACCTGAACCCTCTTTGCAAGCCTAGTGACGTAGCCTACACCTTCATCCCCACCCCGGCTTATTTCGAGTTCTTGCCCAAATCTGTAAATGGAGAGGAACAACAAGAATTGGTTGATTTAGTTAATGTTAAACTTGGACAGGAGTACGAGGTGGTGGTCACCACTTATGCTGGTAAATTTGCTTCATCCATCTGACCTTTTTTTAATTGTTGATATACATAGTTGTTAATATACTTTGTGCAGGGCTTTACAGGTACCGGGTTGGAGATGTGCTTCGTGTGGCTGGATTCAAGAACAATGCCCCTCAGTTTAACTTCGTGTGCCGTGAAAATGTTGTCTTGAGCATAGATACTGATAAGACCGATGAAGCTGAACTCCAAAATGCAGTGGCAAAAGCAGCGAGCCATTTGATCCCATTCAACGTATCCGTCGCAGACTACACAAGCTATGCCGACACCACTCAAATTCCAGGCCACTATGTGCTGTACTGGGAGCTCAGCCAAAAAGGATTATCATCTAACCCGGTTCCTCCAACAGTTTTTCAAGACTGCTGCTTCACCATTGAAGAGTCCTTAGCCAGCACGTATCGCCAGCACCGCAATTCCAAGATTATTAGCCCTCTTGAGATCAGAATTGTTGAAGCTGGGACCTTCGACAAGCTCATGGACTTTGCCATCAGCCTCGGGTCTTCAAACGTTCAGTACAAAACACCTCGGTGCGTGAAATCCGAGCCTATTATCGAGCTGTTCAACTCCAGCGTCGAGTCCAGCTATTTCAGTCCAAAGTGCCCGAATTGGACCCCTCAGTGGAACTACAAGAAATGAGAAGCAACCAAGACTAATAAAAGTGTGTCGATCATTTGAGTGCTCAGCTAGAAACTGTTTCCTCTTGAGCTGCCATCCCATGAGATGTGTAAATTTGTAAGATATAGAATTGCTTCTCAATTGTATGATCTTACACACAAGCACAGGGAAAACACGAGGTTTCAGTTTTCATACAAAAATAAAAAAGATGTTTCAATATTTCAAATATTAATATCCGAAATGCTTTACCTCAATATCATATTTAGGTAGTGTTTGCAACCTCTAAAAATAAGTGACAAACCCGAAATGTTAGTATTAGGTCATATTTCCAGTTTTGATTACGACCCATCACAATGCATTGTCGATCATCGTTCATTTAATAGTTCTCATATATTGTATTTCCAATCACGTATGGGTGGTGTCGTACCCATGTTTTTAACTATTAGAAAAAAAAAAGGGCACGTGATATCAGGTTGTTTTTAGTCAATTCAATCAAATATCATATTAATAATTGCATATTTGCATTTCGCAATTAATATTCAATTAAATTTATTTATACTTGTTCAAATATGAATAGAAAATTATATTGATTAGTATTGAGTTCTCTTCAATATAATACGATGAAATGATATTTTATTATAGAGAAACTTTATACAACTACACATACTTTATAATTAACTCGTTTTTTTTATCAAACTTTATTAAATTATTGCAGTATATTTGTAAACAAACGAATACTAAAAAAAAAAAAATAAATTAAATCAAGTTAAACATTTAGAAGTAGTAATATTGTATATTTAACATTATTAACCTTTTAATAATATTTTAATCTATGTCAATGGTTTTATTATATATAATACAACGTATGAGTGAATAAATCATAAAATCAAAAGACGAATGTTCTCTAATATTTCAATTTTAGACATGCATGTTCTTATTTTAAATGATTGTTTAATCATTTATCCATTTAAATGATTGTTTAATCAACTTAAATCATAATATATAATTGTTTCAATTAATTGACTCAGTAATTATATACATAACATGGTAAGAAGATATGTGGAAAATTATATTGGAAAAACTGTAATTTTGGTCTTGCATGTTTGTCACTTTGCGATTTCAGTCATCTATATTTTCATATTTCAATTTTAGACATTCATGTTCTTATTTTTAGCAATTTCAATCATTTTTCTTCGAAAATACTTACGTGTCACTATACACGTCAGCTTTAACATCAGCACTGCATTGGAGCCACGTCAACACCACATTGAAAAAAGACTAAAATTGTCAAAAATAAATAAATAAATATAGCGGACTAAAACTGAAATCGGAAAATATAGATGACCAAAATCGCAAGATGACAAACTTACATGATCAAAAAATATATTTTCCCATTTACACTAACTTTTTCAATCCAATTTAAATACTAATGATAATTTTAAGTTATGAACTTATAATCATATAGAGACATGAGTAATAATGAATCTCTACAACTTTAAAGTGATTATTAGTTTTAATATTACATTTGATACATAAATTTTTTAATTGGTAAAAAAATCAAACAAAATACTTTTTTTAAATGATAAAATTTTGAATGAGGATATAATAAAATTTTAATATGATAATTAACATAATTAAAGTTAGCATCTTAATTAACAGTTACTAATAATTTATAATTAAATCATTATTTTTTAACAAATTTTATTAAACTAATGTAGCATATTTGTAAACAAACTAACACTTAAAAAAATAAACAATAAATTAAACCAAGTGAAATATTTATGAGTAGAACAATTATATATTTAACTTTATTAACTTTCAATACCACTTTAATCTACGTCATTGTTTTATTATATATAATATAACATATAAATGAATAAATTATAAAACAAAAAGATCAACTATCTCTAAAAGTTAATTTATGTGTAATATGGTGAGGAGATATTACTAGGAAAATCATTAGTATAATTAAACTTTTATTCTACTTAAATCCTAATAATAATTTCAATCATTAATGATCATTTAATTATATACATAACATGACAAGGAGTTATGAGGAAAATTAAATCATTTCTACATTAATATTTTCCATCTACTTTAAATACTATCAATACTATCAAGTTATAGACTAATAATTATATAGATGTATGAGTAATAATATAATTTTTGAAGTGTAAATATCATATTGCATTTATAAAGTTAGTTATATATATACTATTACAATATAAGGGTGATCAAGAAAAAATTACTTTCATATAGTTTCTTTGTTATTAAAAATACATTATGTTAATTTGCCTCTTATTTAATTATAAAAATTCACATTGAATGAATTGTTTTGAATTATTTTATATGAATTTAAGAAAACAAAATTTAAAACACATGAGTATCAAAGTGGTTTTTTTTAAAAAAAATTCTAATAAAAAAATAAAATTTGGTTAAGACATACTTATAAGAAAATTTAAAAACAATGATACGTCAAAATTGAATACATATTTGATAATAAAAATACATTAGAGATATAACATTTTATTGAAAAATAATTCTTAGGAAAATCTAAAAACAATTAACATAAAAATGATTAGATGTTGGAAAATAAAAATATGTATTCATTAAAATTATTAAAGATAATATATATTTATTTTATTATAACTATGCTGGAAAAAAATTAGTTTTGGTGTTTACAAATACAAAGATTAAAAGAAGGCCAAACTAATCAAACAACTAAGGCGCTAAACTGATACATGGAGCTAAACTACTTCAAGCTCAACTACCGCGCTCAACTGACCGAAGATGCTAAACAGACTTCATCAGTTCACACTCGCTAAACTATCAGTCTACTACCTTGTCACTTCTGGATAAGTTCGTCCGTACTCTGACACACTCTACAGAAGATAGTTCCGCGATGCAAAGGCAATGTCAGCTCCAGAATTTTTTTGCTAATAGTGAAAAATCCAACGAAAACAATTCGAAACTCTATCTGAAGATTCAATTTGAATTTATGACCGTTACCAATCCAAGGGTATAAATAAATATCTTGATCGAACAAAGGAACTCTCTCACGCTCTGCAATTCCTGTTATTTTACGAGAATTTCTTAAAGTCTTACACGCTCAAGAATTGATCAAGAAACTCGAAGCACAAACGCCGAAGTGTCATTCTGATCATTGAAGGATCAATTTTGTGCTAAGAAGTTCGAATTGTAATCATCTTTATTCTTTTATCAGTCTAGGACTGAAACTGAGGTGTTGTACTAGGAGTTCTTGTTTAGGAAGTGTTAAGTCCTAAACTGGATCGGGGTTTTGCAAATTGTTTGTAAAATTCAAAGTCTTCTAGTGATATCCTTTTGAGGTGAAAGAAGAGGTGACATATGAGTTGTTGAAATCTTCGAACATCCATAAACAATTGATTGTGTTATTTCAGTTTACTCTCCATCATCGCCTAACCTAAGCTGATATCTACTCAGTGTTCAAATCTGTAATTTGACATATTTTCGCACATATTTTGTTTGTCAAATTACATCAGAAGATAAGCCTCGAACTCAGTCACTAAACCGATCGAGTTTAATAATTCTTACTAAACTGCTTGAAAGTATATTCACCCCTCTATACTTTCAACCGATCCTAACAAGTGGTATCAGAGAAGTTTTTATCTTACTCTTGAACACTACATCAAAATGACTTCATTTAGCAAGATTCATATGTTCTCCAAAGAAGATTTTGATGATTGGAAGATTCGCATGCAAGCGCATTTATCAGCCTTAGATGACGACATGTGGTTTGTCATCACTGATGGACCTCTGTCAATCACCAAGGTTAATATTGCTATAGCCATTTCTGGCAGTGGTCCACAATACATTGAGAAAAATACTTACGTGACACTATGCATGTAGTAACCCAAGTTCTATTTTAAGATAATAATATGTTAAACATGATTAAGGGTTAGTAATTTCGGAATGTTATTGAACTTCGGAAGGGAATATGGGCTTTTGACTTTGGGCCGGATCGGAAGCTCCGAACCCAAATCGGAAGTTCCGATCCTAGCCACTTCGGAAGCTCAGCGGAAGCACCGAGATCGAAAGCTCCGATCCTGGAACGGACGTTCTGATCTCCAGCTACCAGCAATGTTCGATGACTCAGCCGCGAGTTTTGACAAGTGTTGAACGTAGAGTAGATCGGAAGCTCCGATCGCCCGATCGGAAGTTCCGATCCTGGCGTGTCTTGCATGCACGCAATGAGCTGGATCGGAAGCTCCGATCCCGAAATCGGAAATTCCAATCCTGGCCGGGAATTTTGCCTATAAATAGGGCTCGTTTGATTTCATTTTGAAATACGAATTCCCGAGTTTCTTTCTTCAGTTTTATAGTGTGAGATATACACTTGAGGGCCCTATCGGTTATAATAAAGGTTCTGGAATAACCAAGATGTGGTTATAGTCATCCGGGACTAGCAACTCCAAAGGGCTAACTACGGACGAAGGTATGGTTCGGAAATCTATTTAAGTTTTGGGAGTACTTATTAGCTTAGTTAAGGCTTATAGAATTTATGTAGTGATACGGTGAACTTTTGAATATAGGCTTGGAACCTAGGATCCTATTATACTTGAACTAGCCTAGAGGTACGTACACATTGACTGAGATTGCCAGCGAGTATACATGTTTATATGTTGCATTTATTTGGCATTATTATATGGCATGATGTATGATTTACCGTTTACTATATTCATATTTCATGTGCATATACACGTTGAGCCTGTACCTTGTTATACCTGACTATAGAGCCGCTCAGCTCTATACTCGATAGTCTATCATTGAGAGTACCGCGACGGCGGGGGCATTTATGTCTGTCTACTCTGGTATACTAGACGAGTGTGGTTGCACCCAGAGGTTGATCCGTGCGGTGGCAGCACTCATGTGGCGCTGGTACTGAGCATGATTTTCGGATGATCCGTTACCAGTCATCATGTTGCATGCATCATATATTTATGTGTACTCATGTCTATGTACTGGGCATTAGCGCTCACGTCCTAGTTGTTATCTTGGACACCCTATTCCATGGGGCAGGTCGCAGGATGGACGGAGCTGGTAGTTCAAGGCAGGACTAGAGAGCAGGAGCCTTGAAGATTTTATTATACAGCAGGATTTGTTTTAGCTCTGTTTAAGTATTTTGATTTGGTTGTATCACTACATATTTAAGCCTGGATTATGTTACTAAGCTGATATGTAATTTATGGATTATGTTTCCGCACGTTTTTACTCTGTTAAGTATTTTTTGTATTAAGTTTAATGCATGCTATTAGTTGCCAGTTAGTAGGTGATTTCATGCAGGGTCTCTACATTTTTGGTATCAGAGCATGCTTAGCTTTTGGGATTAGTACTTGGGATTTAGTTTAGTAATTCTTGCGCATTTGGGATTTTAATGTGCAATTCTTTTCAGGATATGGCTGACGAGAGTCACGATAGTGTTGGCCAGGGAGGTGGTCATCATCATCGTCACTGCCATCATGATGATCTACATCGTCATCATGAGAGTAGACGTCGCTACTCTATCAATAAGTTCATGCAAGTAGGACAGAAACCCTTGGTGGGAGGCGAGAATCCTGAACAAGCTAGAAGCTGGATGTCTAAACTCGAGAGTACTTTTCGTGCTTTCGATTGTACTGAGGATCAGAAACTGGAAGTTCTAGAATTCGTTCTAGAGGATCGAGCACGTTTTTGGTGGGATGCCAAGGCTGCTCAGGCACGTACTGAGAGAGGACAGGTGACTTGGGGGGATTTCTGTCGGGAGTTCCAGAAATTGTATTTTCCTCCGGCTGTTTGCCAAGCACGATCGATGGAGTTGCTTACTTTGAGGCAAGGATCAATGACTATTGATCAATATCAGCAACGATTTCTTGATCTGCTACCTTTCAGTCCTCATATCAATGAGAGTGATGCGTCGAAGTATGATATCTTTCTACAAGGTTTGAACCAAGATATCTACTCTCAGGTTGTCGTCTGTGATGACCCGGTATCTTTTGAGACTTTGGTGAACCATTGCCGTCTTGTGGAGACTAGCAACAGACGGGCACAGTTGATGATGCCAGGACAGCCTAGTGGATCTTTTGAGCCTAGAGCTCAATCTGTTGTGCAATCTGGACCTACGTCTTCTTCTACTCCTACTATTTCATCTGGATCTCGTGGTTCACGAGGTATGTTCCGTTTTGGGAAGAAGAAGAAGAAGAGGAGTTTTGTAGTCATTGTGGAGGGAAGCATCCTGCAGCTTCATGTTGGAAAGCTACTGGTGCTTGTTATATTTGCGGTCAGCAGGGACATCTGCGAAGAGATTGTCCTCAGCGCATGGGTTCTGCTAGTGGATCGAGATCACAGGTTGGATCTCAGGCTTCTATTGTTCCACGTCAGCAGCCAGCACCACAGAGTTCTTCTGGTTATCTTCCCCAGACTCAAGGGCAGGTGTTTGCTCTGTCTCAGGAGCAGGCTACAGAGGGAAGCGATTGCATGTTGGCAGGTACCTTTCTGTTATGTGGTATTCCTGCATTTGTATTAATTGATACTGGAGCGTCGCATTCCTTTATTTCTAGTCGCTTTGTTAAGAGATATAGATTACCTTATGTATAATTAGATATGGATTTAGTTGTATCTACTCCGTTGGAGTAAGAGATAGTAACTAAGCGTCTAGTGATGGGTTGCATTCTGGAGTTTGAGGGTAATATGTTAGCAGCTAATTTGATGATATTAGCGATGGAAGATTTTGACTGTATCTTGGGAATAGATATGCTGACTTTGTATCACGCTACTGTGGATTGTTATCAGCGTTTGGTACAGTTTCATCCGATTGAGGGTGATAGCTGGTATTTTTATGGTTAGGGTGCGCGACCTCCGATGCCACTTGTTTCGGCTCTGAAGGCATGTCATGTCTTGGAGTCAGGTGGGGAGGGCTACCTCATCTATGCAGTTGATATGTCCACGAGTAGTACGGGTATTGATCAGTTACCGATTGTTAGCGAGTTTCCTGATGTATTCCCAGATGAGATTCCTGGTTTTTCTCTGGTGCGAGAGGTTGAATTTGGTATTGATTTAGTACTAGGAACTACGCCTATATCCCGAGAACCTTATCGTCTGGCACCGTCAGAGATGAGGGAATTGAAACAGCAATTACAGGATCTTCTTGATAAGGGATATATTTGTCCGAGTGTTTCTCTGTGGGGAGCACCTGTTTTGTTTGTCAAGAAGAAGGATGGATCGATGCGATTATGTATTGATTACAGGCAGTTGAATCGTGTCGCCATCAAGAATAAGTATCCTTTGCCGCGGATTGATGATCTGTTCGATCAACTACAGGGTACTTCTGTTTATTCTAAGATAGATCTGAGATCTGGATACCATCAGATGCGGGTACGAGACTCAGATATATCTACGACTGCTTTCAGGACCAGATATGGGCATTATGAATTTCTGATGATGCCATTCGGTTTGACGAATGCTTCGGCAGTTTTTATGAATCTGATGAATCAGATATTTCGAGAGTATCTGGATAGATTTGTCATCGTCTTCATTGATGATATTCTTGTCTATTCTCATGACAAGGATGAGCATGCACAGCATCTAAGGATTGTTTTACAGACGTTACGAGATAAGCAGCTGTATGCAAAATTGAGAAAGTGTGAATTCTGGCTTGATCGGGTAGTGTTTCTCGATCATGTGATTTCTAATGAAGGGATATCTGTTGATCCTAGTAAGATAGAGGCAGTGCTGAACTGGTCTCGTCCGACGACGGTTGCTGAGATTCGTAGTTTTTTTGGATCTAGCTGGATATTACCGTCGGTTCATCGAGAATTTTGCACAGTTGGCAAGGCCTTTGACTCAGCTTACTCGGAAAGATGTTTCCTTCATATGGTCCTCGGATTGTGAGGAGTCATTTCACGAGCTTCGTAGACGTCTTACTACTGCACCTGTGCTAACTCTACCTTCTGGATCAAGAGGTTATGTTGTCTATACTGATGCCTCTGGTCAGGGGTTAGGATGTGTTCTGACACAGCATGGACATGTTATTGCCTATGCTTCTCGACAGTTGAAGACGCATGAGAGTAATTATCCAGTACATGATCTCGAGTTAGCCGCCATTGTATTTGCGCTCAAGATTTGGAGGCATTATCTTTATGGCGAGAAATTTGAGATATTCACGGATCACAAGAGTCTGAAATATTTATTCACTCAGGCGGAGTTGAATATGCGACAGAGACGCTGGATAGATCTTCTGAAGGATTATGATTGTGAAATCAAGTATCATCCAGGAATATCTTTTGATCCTAGTAAAATTGAGGCAGTGCTGAACTGGTCTCGTCCGACGACGGTTGCTGAGATTCGTAGTTTCTTGGGTCTAGCTGGATATTACCGTCGGTTCATCGAGAATTTTGCACAGTTGGAAATGCCTTTGACACAGCTTACACGGAAATATGTTGCCTTCATATGGTCCTCGGATTGTGAGGAGTCATTTAACGAGCTGCGTGGACGTCTTACTACTGCACCTGTGCTAGCTCTACCTTCTGGATCAGGAGGTTATGTTGTCTATATTGATGCCTCTGGTCAGGGGTTAGGATGTGTTTTGACACAGCATGGACATGTTATTGCCTATGCTTCTCGACAGTTGAAGACGCATGAGAGTAATTATCCAGTACATGATCTCGAGTTAGCCGCCATTGTATTTGCGCTCAAGATTTGGAGGCATTATCTTTATGGCGAGAAATTTGAGATATTCACGGATCACAAGAGTCTGAAATATTTATTCACTCAGGCGGAGTTGAATATGCGACAGAGACGCTGGATGGAACTTTTGAAGGATTATGATTGTGAAATCAAATATCATCCAGGTTCTGTTAATCTTATTGCTGAAGCCTTGAGTCGGCAGGTGAGACTTTCTGCACTTCAGACTAGTGAAGTATCTCATATGATTCAAGAGTGCTGTTCATTGAGTTTTACGCTCAAGCACAAGAAAGGGAGAAATGGGATTCGATTGTATACTATTCTATCTGAGCCAGCATTGTATTCTCGGATCAGAGATGCTCAGATATCTGATGTTAAGACTCAGTGTTTGGCACGTCTGGCCAATGGAGTTAATACATCTGGATTCCATTTTCAGGCAGATGGTTTATTGTGCCTATCGAATCGAGTGGTTGTACCTAATGATGCGGAGCTCAGGAAGGATATTCTATCTCAAGCTCACAGGAGTCGATTATCAGTTCATCCTGGTAGCATGAAAATGTATAAGGACTTGCGAACTAGATTCTAGTGGAAAAGAATGAAGCGAAGTGTGTATCAATTTGTTTCGAGATATTTAGTTTGTCAACAGGTCAAGGCTGAACATCGACGACCAGGTGGATTACTGCAGAATCTTGAGATTCCCGAATGGAAGTGGGAGCACGTAACTATGGATTTTGTCACCCACTTACCTATGACGTCACGTCAGTGTGATGCTATCTGGGTCGTTGTTGACCGTTTTTGACGAAATCAGCACACTTTATTCCTTATAACCGGGAGTATTCTTATGATCGCATGGCACGTTTATACATCCAGGAGATAGTACGATTACATGGGATTCCAGTGAGCATAGTCAGTGATAGAGATCCGCGATTTACCTCACGTTTTTGGGGTAGTTTTCAGGAGGCGTTGGGTACCACTCTGAGTTTGAGCACTGCATATCATCCAGAGACTGACGGGCAGTCAGAGCGGACGATTCGTACGTTGGAGGATATGCTACGTTCTTCTGTCATGGATTTTGGCTTATCTTGGCAGGATCAGTTACCTTTGATCGAGTTTGCCTACAATAACAGTTATCATCGTGGTATCGATATGGCACCTTTCGAGGCATTGTACGGTTGACGGTGTTGTACTCCGTTATTCTGGGATGAAGTCGGGAAACGACAAGTTGAGGGTCCTGAATTGGTGCAGCAGATTGTAGACAAGGTAGATTTGATCAAGCATAGGATCAAAGTTGCTCAAGATAGACAAGCCAGTTATGCTAATATTCGCCGCAGGCCATTTCAATTTGAGCCTGGTGAATATGTGTTTCTTCGAGTATCACCTTTTAGGAAGGTGATGAGGTTTGGCGTGAAAGGCAAGTTGTCTCCTCGTTTTATTGGGCCTTTCCGTATACTGGAAAAGATCGGAGATGTTGCATATCGTTTGGCTTTACCGCCAAATCTTTCCAGTATACATAATGTTTTTCATGTGTCGTTACTTCGACAGTATATAGCTGATGAATCTCATGTGATTCAGTCTACTGATATTCAGCTAGAGCCAGATCTGTCTTTTGTTGAACGACCAATCCGTATCCTAGACAGGAAGGAGAAAGTTCTTCGGAACAAGACTATACTACTGGTGATGGTACAATGGCAGCGCCGAGGCGTTGAAGAAGCAACTTTGGAAACTGAAAGTCATATGCAAGCGGAATATCCTGAGTTGTTTGCTTTGTAATTTTGATTTACCATGTAAGATGTAATTACAGTTGTTGTAATAAAACATGTTTTGATGTTTCATATTATTATCTTGATTTTGTCTTTAGATGTTATTTCGCGGACGAAATATCTAAAGGTGGGGAGAATGTAGTAACCCAGGTTCAATTTTAAGATAATAATATGTTAAACATGATTAAGGGTTAGTAATTTCGGAATGTTATTGGACTTCGGAAGGGAATATGGGCTTTTGACTTTGGGCCGGATCGGAAGCTCCGAATCCATATCGGAAGTTCCGATCCTAGCCACTTCGGAAGCTCAGCGGAAGCACCGAGATCGGAAGCTCCGATCCTGGAATGGACGTTCCGATCTCCAGCTGCCAGCAATGTTCGATGACTCAGCCGCGAGTTTTGACAAGTGTTGAACGTAGAGCAGATCGGAAGCTCCGATCGCCCGATCGGAAGTTTCGATCCTGGCGTGTCTTGCATGCACGCAATGAGCTGGATCGGAAGCTCCGATCCCGAAATCGGAAGTTCCGATCCTGGCCGGGAATTTTGCCTATAAATAGGGCTCGTTCGATTTCATTTTGAAATACGAATTCCCGAGTTTATTTCTTCAGTTTTATAGTGTGAGATATACACTTGAGGGCCCTATTGGTTATAATAGAGGTTCTGGAATAACCAAGATGTGGTTATAGTCATCCGGGACTAGCAACTCCAAAGGGCTAACTACGGACGAAGGTATGGTCCGGGAATCTATTTAAGTTTTGGGAGTACTTATTAGCTTAGTTAAGGCTTATAGAATTTATGTAGTGATACGGTGAACTTTTGAATATAGGCTTGGAACCTAGGATCCTATTATACTTGAACTAGCCTAGAGGTACGTACACATTGACTGAGATTGCCAGCGAGTATACATGTTTATATGTTGCATTTATTTGGCATTATTATATGGCATGATGTATGATTACCGTTTTCTATATTCATATGTCATGTGCATATACACGTTGAGCATATACCTTGTTATACCTGACTATAGAGCCGCTCAACTCTATACTCGATAGTCTATCACTGAGAGTACCGCGACGGCGGGGACATTTATGTCTGTCTACTCTGGTGTACTAGACGAGTGTGTTGCACCCAGAGGTTGATCCGTGCGGTGGCAGCACTTATGTGGCGCCGGTACTGAGCATGATTTTCGGATGATCCGTTACCAGTCATCATGTTGCATGCATCATATATTTACGTGTACTCATGTCTATGTACTGGGCGTTAGCGCTCACATCCTAGTTGTTATCTTGGACACCCTATTCCATGGGGCAGGTCGCAGGATGCACGGAGCTAGTAGTTCAAGGCAGGACTAGAGAGCAGGAGCCTTGAAGATTTTATTATACAGCAGGATTTGTTTTAGCTCTGTTTAAGTATTTCGATTTGGTTGTATCACTACAGATTTAAGCCTGGATTATGTTACTAAGCTGATATGTAATTTATGGATTATGTTTCCGTACGTTTTTACTCTGTTAAGTATTTTCTGTATTAAGTTTAATGCATACTATTAGTTGCCAGTTAGTAGGTGATTCCATGCAGGGTCTCTACAATGCACGTCAGCTTTAACATCAGCACTGCATTGGAGCCACATCAGCACCACATCGAAAAAAAGACTAAAATTTTCAAAAATAAATAAATAAAGATAGCGGACTAAAACTGAAATCGGAAAATATAGATGACCAAAATCGCAAGGTGACAAACTTACAGGACCAAAAAATATATTTTCCCATTTACACTAACTTTTTCAATCCAATTTAAATACTAATGATAATTTCAAGTTATGAACTTATAATCATATAAAGACATAAGTAATAATGAATCTCTACAACTTTAGAGTGATTATTAGTTTTAGCATTACATTTGATACATAAATTTTTTAATTGGTAAAAAAATCAAACAAAATACTTTTTTTAAATGATAAAATTTTGAATGAGGATATAATAAAATTTTAATATGATAATTAACATAATTAAAGTTAGCATCTTTATTAACAGTTACTAATAATTTATAATTAAATCATTATTTTTTAACAAATTTTATTAAACTAATGTAGTATATTTGTAAACAAACTAACACTTAAAAAAATAAACAATAAATTAAATCAAGTGAAATATTTATGAGTAGAACAATTATATATTTAACTTTATTAACTTTCAATACCCCTTTAATCTACGTCATTGTTTTATTATATATAATATAACATATGAATGAATAAATTATAAAACGAAAAGATCAACTATCTCTAAAAGTTAATTTATGTGTAATATGGTGAGGAGATATTATTAGGAAAATCATTAGTATAATTAAACTTTTATTCTACTTAAATCCTAATAATAATTTCAATCATTAATGATCATTTAATTATATACATAACATGACAAGGAGGTATGAAGGAAATTAAATCATTTCTACATTAATATTTTCCATCTACTTTAAATACTATCAATACTATCAAGTTATAGACTAATAATTATATAGATGTATGAATAATAATATAATTTTTGAAGTGTAAATATCATATTGCATTTATAAAGTTAGTCATATATATACTATTACAATATAAGGGCGGTCAAGAAATAAATTATTTTCATATAGTTTCTTTGTTATTAAAAATACATTATGTCAATTTGCCTCTTATTTAATTATAAAAATTCACCTTGAATGAATTGTTTTGAATTATTTTCTATGAATTTAAGAAAACAAAATTTAAAACACATGAGTATCAAAGTGGTTTTTTTTAAAAAAAATTTTTAATAGAAAAATAAAATTTGGTTAAGACATACTTATAAGAAAATTTGAAAACAATGATACGTCAAAATTGAATACATATTTGATAATAAAAATACATTAGAGATATAACATTTTATTGAAACATAATTCTTAGGAAAATCTAAAAACAATTAACATAAAAATGATTAGATGTTGGAAAATAAAAATATGTATTCATTAGAATTATTAAATATAATATATATTTATTTTATTATAACTATGTTGGAAAAAAAATTAGTTTTGGTGTTTACAAATACAAAGATTAAAAGAAGGCCAAACTAATCAAACAACTAAGGCACTAAACTGATACATGGAGCTAAACTACTTCACGCTCAACTACCGCGCTCAACTGGCCGAAGATGCTAAACAGACTTCATCAGTTCACACTCGCTAAACTATCAGTCTACTACCTTGTCACTTCTGGATAAGTTCGTCCGTACTCTGACACACTCTACAGAAGGTAGTGCCGCAATGCAAAGGCAATGTCAGCTCCAGAATTTTTTGATGATAGTGAAAAATCCAACGGAAACAATTCGAAACTCTATCTGAAGATTCAATTTGAATTTATGACCGTTACCAATCCAAGGGTATAAATAGAGATCTTGATCGAACAAAGGAACTCTCTCACGCTCTGCAATTCCTGTTATTTTACGAGAATTTCTTAAAGTCTTACACGCTCAAGAATTGATCAAGAAACTCGAAGCACAAACGCCAAAATGTCATTCTGATCATTGAAGGATCAATTTTGTGCTAAGAAGTTCGAATTGTAATCATCTTTATTCTTTTATCAGTCTAGGACTGAAACTGAGGTGTTGTACTAGGAGTTCTTGTTTAGGAAGTGTTAAGTCCTAAACCGGATCGGGGTTTTGAAAATTGTTTGTAAAATTCAAAGTCTTCTAGTGATATCCTTCCGAGGTGAAATAAGAGGTGACATAGGAGTTGTTTAAATCTTCGAACATCCATAAACAATTGATTGTGTTATTTCAGTTTACTCTCCATCATCGCCTAACCTAAACTGATATCTACTCCGTGTTCAAATCTGTAATTTGACATATTTCCACACATATTTTGTTTGACAAATTACATCAGAAGATAAGCCTCGAACTCAGTCACTAAACCGATCGAGTTTAATAATTCTTACTAAACTGCTTGAAAGTATATTCACCCCCCTCTACACTTTCAACCGATCCTAACAAGTGGTATCAGAGAAGTTTTTATCTTACTCTTGAATACTACATCAAAATGACTTCATTTAGCAAGATTCATATGTTCTCCAAAGAAGATTTTGATGATTGGAAAATTCGCATGCAAGTGCATTTATCAGCCTTAAATGATGACATGTGGTTTGTCATCACTGATGGACCTCTGTCAATCACCAAGGTTAATACTGCTATAGCCATTTCTGGTGGTGGTCCACAATACATTGAGAAGCCAAGAGTTGAGTGGACAATCGAAGACAAGAAGAAAGAAAATCTTGATAATGTGGCGAAAGACATCTTGTACAAGACCCTTGACAAGAACACTTTTAGTAAAATCAAGATGTGCAAAACAGGGAAAGAAATTTGGGAGAAACTGATTCAACTTTGTGAAGGGAATGAACAAACCAAAGAGAACAAACTGTTTGTTGCTACTCAGAAGTTTGACAACATCAGAATGAAGCCCGAAGAATCAATGACTGAATTCGATGAGAGAGTCAGTAGCATTGTCATTGAACTCAATGCACTGGGAAAGACATATCCCAACAGAAAAGTCATTCTCAAAGTTATCCGAGGTCTTCCCAAAGAATGAGATGTAAAGACAATGACAATGAGGGAATCAAAGGACTTGAACAAATTGGAACTATATGACTTATTTGCATACCTGAAGGCCTATGAATTTGAGCTGCAAACTCGAGAGGAAGATCAGTCTACCTCTCAATTGACTAAGGCCCTGCCTGCAGTCAAGATAGAATCACCTACTCAACCAGAAAAGACAGCAGAGCAACTGAGCAGTGATTCTATGTCCCTATTTGTGAAGAAATTTGGAAAATTCATTAATCGGAGAAATCATGAGGGATATTATAGAAGAAATTTTCAAAAGAAAGATGCAGTAGAAAAATAAAGAGGCTGCTTCAACTGTGGGAAAACAAGACACTTCATAGTTGTCTGTCCTAAACCGAAGAACTTTGAAAGAAGGAGAGCTCAAGAGATGCCAAATACACTTTGAAACAGAAGCATGAAGCACTGGTTGCAAAGGATAGCAAAGCCAAATGGGCAGAATCGGATAGTGAATCAAAAGAACCCAACTACTCCTCTAGCTCCAGTGACGATGATGAAGAAGTCAAGTGTCTAATGGAAAATGATCATGAGCAAGCATCCACCAGTGAACAGGTAACATGTACTAAAAAAAAATTAGAATAATCATGGTACTTAGACAGTGGGTGTTCGAGACATATGACTGGAAATGATAAAATACTGTTTGAACACACTAAATACAATGGTCCAACCATCACGTTTGGAGACAATTCGAAGGGTAAGACCGTGGGTAAAGGTAAGATCATCTACGGTAACATAATTGTTCAAAATGTTCTACTCGTTGAGAATTTGAAATATAACTTAATCAGCATTAGTCAAATGTGTGACTATGGATACTCTGTTGAATTTCAAAAACTAACATGCACTGTTAAAGATGTCTTTGGGGAAATTATTTTGACAGAAAACAGATGCAGAAACACATACAAAGTATGTTGGAACAATCAGTCTAGCAAATCAGTTTGTCTTGTAGCTTCCAACTCTAAGCACAACTGGATTTGGCACAAAAGACTGAATCACCTCAACTACAAATCAATTGTTAGTCTGAGTAAGCTTGAGCTAGTAACAGGACTACCAAAAATTGATTTTTTCTAAGACAAAGTATGCTCAGCTTGTCAGTTTGGGAAGCAAGTTAGGTAATCTTTTAAAACAAGGGTTATAACTCATCTTCCCGATGCTTAGAACGGTTGCACATGAATCTCTTTGGTCCAATACCAGTAACAAGTTTAGGGGGAATAAAGTATACCCTTGTCATCATTGATGATTACTCTCGCTTCACCTGGGTAATATTTTTAAAATTCAAAGACCAAACTGCCTCTCAACTGATCAAAATTTTTAAAAGACTTTTTAACGAAAAATCCAGTAAGATTGACAGAATCAGGAGTGACAGGGGGACTTAATTTGTCAATAAAACTTTGTCTTCATTTATAGATCACTATGGAATCAAGAATGAATTCTCAGCACCTAAAACGCCACAACAAAATGGTGTTGCAGAAAGGAGAAATTGTACTCTTAAAGAAGCTGCGAGAACCATGTTAGCTGATTCCAAAGTCTCTCAAAGATTTTGGGCAGAAGCTGTGAACACTGCTTGCTACACTCAGAACAGATCGATAATATGTAAGAAATTTTTGAAAACTCCTTATTAGATCTAGAATGGCAGACAACCCAATGTATCCTACTTCAAGATCTTTGGATGCAAATGCTACATCCACAACAATGGTAAAAGTCATCTGACTGAATTTGATGCAAAGCCAGATAAGGGTATCTTTCTTGGATATTCTTCAGTTATTAAAGCTTATAGAGTTTTTAACAAAAGAACTCTAAACGTTGAAGATTCAGTTCACGTGATATTTGATGAGGATCCATCTACTGAACTCTCAACTAATGTTCATCAAATCTCATATCTATTTTAGGAAATTCAACTGGAAAATGACAGTGAAAATGACAGCGACAGTGAAGATGATCTCTCACCACTCATTAAAACACTTCAAACTCCTGAACCTGAACTGGTAGAACCAGCAGTTGAGGGTCATTCTTTTGATCAACCAGTTGACACTCACCAAACTCACCCAGTTGAGGAAGGTGAAGCACAACAACTTGAGGCTCAAGAACGTCACTTACACACTGAAGGCACATAATTCATCCAGGACAATGTGTATAATCAAACCCAAGAAGAAAATGTGCACACTGAGACTAATCCTGAACATAGACTGAAATGGTCCAAGAAGCATCCAATCAGTTTGGTGATAGGTAATCCTATAGCACCACTAAGGACCCGAAGACAAATGATCAAATAACTTCTTCATGCAGCCTTCATATCTCAAGTAGAGCCAAAGAAAATTGAAGATGCATTGACTAACAGCTGTTGGATAGAAGCCATGCAAGAAGAGCTCAATCAGTTTACTAGAAACTCAGTCTGGGATCTTGTTCCAAGACCATCTCATCAATCTATTATAGGCACTCGATTGGTCTTTAGAAATAAGATAAATGACGATGGAACGGTCATTAGGAAAAAAGCTCGACTGGTAGCTCAAGGATATAAGCAAGAGGAAGGAATTGACTATGACGAAATTTATGCACCAATAGCTAGACTGGAAGCCATAAGAATGTTCCTTGCTTATGCATCTTTTAAGGACTTCAAGGTTTATCAAATGGATGTCAAAAGTGTTTTCTTAAATGGAAACCTTCAAGAAGAAGTCTTTGTTGAACAACCACCTGGATTTGTCAACCATCTATTCCCTGATCATGTTTATCATTTAAATAAAGCTCTATATGGACTAAAACAGGCTCCTAGAGCTTAGTATGACACCCTAACTCAGTTTCTTCTTGAACATGAATTTACCATAGACACAGTTGATAAGACTCTGTTTAAATTCACAAAAGATTATCACACACTACTGGTACAGATATATGTTGATGATATTATATTTGGGTCAACTAATCCCAAACTATGCACAATATTTTCTAAGTTAATGCAGAAAAAATTCGAGATGAGCATGATGGGTGAATTGAATTTCTTTCTTGGATTGCAAGTTCGACAGATGGAAAATGGGATATTTATAAGCCAAGCTAAGTACACCAATGAACTAGTCAAAAAGTTTGGAATGGAAAACTGCACAGTTGCAAATACTCACATGGGTGCATCAATTAAACTTGACAAAGACGAAGGGAGAATACCAGTTGATGCAACAATGTATCGAGGTCTAATTGGATCACTACTGTATTTATCAGCCAGTAGACCTGACATTGTCTTTGTCGTATGTCTTTGTGCTAGGTTCCAAGCCAATCCCAAGCAATCACATTTCATAGCAGCCAAAAGGATACTAAAGTATCTCAAAGGAACTCAAAGTGTTGGTCTGTGGTATGCCAAAGATAACTCCTTTAATATAGTTGGATACTCATATGCTGACTATGCTGGATTTAAACTGGACAGAAAAAGTACCAGTGGATCATGTCAATTCCTCAGAGATAGACTGATCTCATGGTTTAGCAAGAAACAAACATCCATTGCCACGTCTACCACTGAAGTTGAGTACCTAGCTGCAGGCAGTTGCTGTGCTTAACTGCTCTGGATTCAACAACATTCTAAGAAACAAAACACTAGACGTGAGCAAAATACGCTCAGAACGCAAGCATGAGTAACATACTGATATGATGCATGCAAAATGAATAACTTGGTATCTGTATCTAGATATATTGATCAATACTGCTCAGACTGGCGCCTAGACATCAATAGTACCATCAGGAGCTCAAACCATTAGGTAACTCCCTCACTCCTAACCGGACTTGGATCTACACTTGTCCAATAACACTAGAGTCCTTTAAACCCGTCGGCCACTGTGACACTCAGCATCTATCCGTTCAAATAAGGGTTGAGCGACCCTACTGTAAGGCTTATTTCGAAGGAGAAACAAACTCAATATGATATGCACATTTAGCGTAATATATCAAAATAGTAAACATGTAGCATGACATACAATATGCAACATATAAACGTGCATACTCGATGATTATTTCAGTCAGTACTTACATACCTCAACAACTGTCCTAGATGTACAGACATCTTCCGTCCATCACTATAAGCCAAGATAATCAAACATCATTAGTACTAATCTAAAGGCCTTAAATAAAATAATAGATAATCCCTAATACTAATAGGGATCTCGGATTATACCTGCGTCCATTGTCAGCCCACTGATGTCAAAGGCACTGACCCTAGCATATCTCCGTTATAAGTCCCATAACACATCTCTAACGCTCGACCCTCAAGTATAAGGCTAAAATCCTAAAAATATACACTGAAACACACCTATACACCTAAAACATAAATAGAACTATGAGTTTTCGGCCACTATTTATAGGCAAGGTTTCGACAATTCCGATCCTGGTTCGGACGTTACGATCCCTACATGTCAGCCATGTTTCCGATCTATGCTGATCGAAAGCTCCGATCCCTACTTCTGAAGCTCTGATCTCATGAATGCAACTGCATGTCAAAACACTGGCAACACGTCACAAGTATGCATGGCTTAACTCTTCGGAAGTTCCGATCTATCTTCCGAACTCCTTCGCTTGGCCTGATCACTTTGGATCTTCCGATCTCCCAATGGTTCATGTTCGGACTTTCCAAATTATCTGAGTCAACTTTGACTCTTGAACCATTATTTTCGGACATCTTAAAGTCGATTTCTTGGTCTGATTAATAATATTAAAATCTCTTAATCCAGTTTAACCATTTAAACTTGTAAAATAAGATACGAGTTACTACAGGTAACATCTAACTAGTCGAGAAATAACCCTTAGTGAAAGAGTGGGTGCCCGGTGAGCCAACTTGTGGCTAAGGGCTTTTATGACTCTATGTATAAACAATCTTTTGTTTAATATAATTTACACTTTTATAATGGCATTTACTTTATTTTTTATCATATTATTATGTTGTGACATACTATAAGATGTTTAGATGAAGACCTTGAATATACTATAGTGTATGTAAGATGTGGTGGCACATGGGGATGGCTATCATGAAACACATCTTATAGTCACTGTATATTCTAAACAGTTCCTAGTCGATTGAGCCGTCCGTTAATAAGGATAAGGATCGCTCGAGAATAAGACTAGCATTTGCGATGCCGAGTACCACGTTTCATTGGTATGGAACATAGAGATGTTCAAAGCATGCAAATGGATATTCATACGATGAATGATCGAACTACCCTATCCGGACTTTCCAAGTGGTTATCACTTATCGAGTGGATAAAGTCCGCGGTTTTGGTTGTACACCATTAGTCCTTACTACTTGAAACATCATTGAGACTCTATATGCTAGTACTGTACTTTGACTCGTTTACCGATTCTATTGGGGTCATCAGGTGTCGAGATTGGGTACAGTTACGACACATATAGGAGTCGATGCTTTGTTGTCAAGGATTTACCACATACTTGCGAGTGTGGATATCCTATGCAATCTGAGGAGATATTAGTGTGACGAATCTCTGGCCAGAGTACATGATGTGTTTTAAGAAATGGTTTCTTAGTAGCACATGCGATGTCACTATTTGATCTTCAAGATGCATTGCATAGTTATCGAATCTCGAACGACTCTCGATTTACCAATAGTTGTTGATTCGATCGGGATATATGGATGAAGGGACCGTACTGTACGCTAACCAAAATCTACTGGTTCTTGCAGGCACTATCAGTGATACCTAGGGAATCATGGGGCGATGTTGCTAGGCGCTCTTACCATGATTCGATGGGCAAGTCGGAAATTGTTGTTCCGAGTCACAAGGAGTTGTGAGCCCACGGCTAGCTGTATCCCTGAACCATTGAGGGTCACACAAGTAATGGATTTCTAATTCCCGTTGAGATAGTTAAATTTAAAGAGTTAAATTTAATGAACAAAGAAGTAGGACTTCTTATATCAGAGTAGAAGAGTAAGATTTTCTAAAATGACATAGGGATGGGCATTTTTGGAAATCACTGAATTCGGATTCAGAAAATTTATCTTGAATTTAAAAGATGCGGAAATGTTTCTGTGCACATTGGTGAAATTGGTTTATCAATCTGAGTCACGATGAATTCTATATTAATTTCTGAATATGCAGGCTTTGCTTGTCAGGCTTTAACTTATGACTAATGGACCCTAAACTGTTAGCAGCCCACATTATAAATAAGTTATTGCAGTGCAGAAATTAGACACAAGTCTCATTTTTTTTTCGAACACTAGGGTTTTGAGACCTAGAGTGGCCGCCCCCCTCTCTGTGTTTTTCTCTCTGAAATCCAGTTTGTGAATTTCGAATTTGCAGTCTGGTTTAACGGATCAAATTCGTTAATTCTCTTCGTAGAAACTTCTGATAGATTTTCTAGTGCAATCTATCAGAGGGATTCGAATTCTGTTCATGGACCTGATTGAAGAATTGTTCGTCCATCAGTTCCTGGGATATACAACAAGAGCAGAGTTATCTGTTGGTGTCCATAATCTCGTTTCGAGATTCAAGGTAAAAATTTAATTGTTATTTAATTTTTACACGCACAATTTAATCGTAAAGTTTTGATACCCATGATATGGAATCGTTCCATATAAAATTTTAAAACTTCTGCTGCACCGGGTATCAATTCTGATTGATCTGAACACCGTATTCCAACAGTGGTATCAGAGCCAAGTTGCTCAGATCAAGCGATTAAATTAATCGATTGTACAAAAATTTTTAAGCCTTGGTTTTTTATTTGAAACAAAAGGATTTTAAAATTAATGGGCAAACCCGGGGCAGCGAACGTCGCTGCCCGGCCCGAGCCCCTTTTGGGGCGCGGGCTGCCCGGGATCGTCCCGGGCGGCCCGGGAAAATTAATTTTTATTTTTAATTAAAATTTTAATATGTTAAAATTCTATTTTTGGTCCGATCGAAAATTGTTTTTGATTGGTCCACGAGGCGTCGGATCGAATTGTTCGAGTCCGAAAATTTTAAAATTGATTTTTGGATAAATTTGAATTTTTGGAAAATTTATAGATTTTATCCGTTAAATCAGATTTTATGAAATTAATTATTTTTGGTACAATTGATGATAAGATATGAGCTTATGAAAATATTGAGTAAAATATGATTTTATGTATAAAATTGGATTTTATATGTAAAATATGATTTTATTTGATAAAAAGGTAAAATATGATTTTGTATGTAAAATAAGATTTTATATATGGAATATGATTTTATCCTTTTTAATTTAATTGCCATTGCATGTTATCCAATAAATTAATTTTGAATTAAATATTATTGGATAAGGATGATCGATTACCATGACCAATTTTGTAGGTGTATGTTAGGGAATTTACATTTGTTTTTATTGTTGTTGGATTTATTAATGGACCTGGTTTATGGCCCAATATGAATTGTCATATGTAATAAAAGTGGGCCTGGTTTATGGCCCGTTCCCACCCCTTAAAATGTATCCCCTACTTGTCATAGTTATTTATTGTAAATACATTATACTTAGTGGGAGATGAAGATTTGAAGACGAAGGTGGGCCCAGCAGACAATAAAGACTGAAGAAATATAAATTGGAAGCTCAATGTAATAGGATTGCATTGCATACTTGCATATTACCTAGGATTGGACTTAGACTCGTGATTGGCAACCACGGGTCGATTAGAAATGGAATCGATCATCCTAAATAATATATGATATTATTGATGTATGCATGTTTTAGACTAAATTATATGAATCCCGCAAGCATACATAAAATGAAAGATGAGACAAATTTTCAAAATTAAAATCCCTCATTTTAAATATGATTTAAAATTGATATCAAGATTAAAAGGGAATTTAAATATTGTTTAAATGTTCCTACCTTCCATCAACGATCAATGTATGAGATGCTACCTGCGGATACGGTCCGGCTCATATTATTGGGGGGGCCCGTTTGTCGGAAAGCTGTACATTGGATCGACACATGTTGTAAGTTGGGTGGAACTCCCATGGGATTTGCTCATATTATTGGGGATCCACATGGCGACCGTCCATCACAACTTAATATTGATGGGTCATCTTGACGTCTCACAATAAACGGCGTCATATTATTAGGCCCTTATTGGACATGAGGTAAAAACATGGAGGTTGCTTTGGAAGCAATTGGGCTCTACCTTTTGAAAATTATGGTTGGCTGATATTATTCGAGACTATAGTTTGTCAATTGGACTCCATGTTCCCACTAAAGAAAATGTTTCTCATTTTCACTAGAGGGTAGTGAAATCGTTAAAATAGTGGGAGTGAGATTCATAAAATAAATTTCGCCTATTTTATGTCTTAGTAAATTAATTAAACAATCATTGATTATTGTCTGTTTCTTTTCAGTATTTCATTAAGATGAATTCGCGCAATCCACTATTCTCTATTCTCGAACAAAATAAACTGACTGGCGCAAACTATACGGAATGGTTCCGTAAGTTGAAGATTGTCTTGACCTCGGAGAAGATGTTCTACGTGTTAGAAAAATCTCCTTCGAAGGAAGCACCAGCTGATATAAGTCCGGAAGAGTTGGCCAAACTTGATAAATGGTGGGACCATGATATCAAGGCCAAATGCTATATGCAAGCTTCGATGTCTGATGAACTCCAGAGGCAATTTGAGGATACCGTGAATGCTGCTGACATTCACGTACAACTCAAGGAACTTTTTGGGGCTCAATCGAGAGCTGAAAGGTTCGCTACTGTAAAAGAGTTAATGATGTGTCGCATGCGTGAAGGGACTTCGGTCCGTAATCATGGGGTACGCGTGATTTGGCTCATTCAAAAGTTGGTAACGCTTGATTTGGTATTGGAGCATGAACTCAATGTGGACTTATTACTTCTCTCTCTTCCTTCATCGTTTGACGGTTTTTTGGTGAATTTCAATATGAACAAGATAGAGGCCTCCCTTGAAGAGATGGTCAATATGCTTGTAACTTATGAAGCCACTTTAAAGAAGGATAAACCGGTTCTCTTGGTGGGCTCCTCTTCTTCTGCTAAGAAGGGGCCAAGTACAAAGGGTAAGAAATGTTCTGCCCCATCCAAGAAAACCGGACCCGAGAAGAAGAACAAGACAAAGGCTTCAAACATGGAAAAGTCCAAGGATATTTGCCATCACTGCAAGAAACTCGGTCATTGGAAACGTAACTGCAAGGAATATCTAGAGCAGTTGCGAACTGCGAAGGGTATGTTTTATATTGAAATAAATGTTTCACTTAATACTACTTCTTGGGTATTAGATACCAGATGTGGATCTCATATTTGCAATGATTTGCAGGTGATGACAAGAAGTCGCAAGCTTAGAATGGGTGAGACCCAACTGAGGCTCGGAAATGGTTCTAGAGTTGAAGCCAAAGCTGTGGGAGACGTTTATTTAATATTGCAGAACGATTTTAAGTTACTTTTGAGAGATGTTTTATTTGTTCCACACTTGATTAAAAACATTATTTCTGTTTCTATGCTTGATAGAGATGGTTTTTTCTTGCAATTTTGTGAATGAGATTTGCAATATTTACAAGAATGAATGTTTGATTGGAAATGGACAACTTGAAAACGATCTATATAACTTAAAATTAAAAGACGTTCCAATAAATTATGTTGATAAACCGGTAACAACGAACAAAAGAAAAATTGATAGTCAAAACCCGGCAAACCTTTGGCATGCTAGGCTAGGTCATATTTCATCAAGGATGATGAAAAAGCTAGTGGGAGAGGGAATGTTTGATATGTCTGATATTAACTCTCTACCTACTTGTGAGTCCTGCCTGAAAGGAAAAATGACTAAATCTCTTTTCAAAGGAAAACCTGAGCGTAGTCAAAATCTATTGGATTTGATCCATACGGATGTTTGCGAACCATTTAGTATTGGTACAAAATTTGGTCACACCTACTTCATTACCTTTACTAATGATTATTCAAGATATGGGTATTTATATTTAATGAAATATAAGTCTGAAGCATTTGAAAAGTTCAAAGAATTCAAGGCTGAAGTAGAAAACAAGCTAGGTAAAAGTATTAAAGCACTTCGATCGGATCGAGGTGGAGAATACTTAAGTACCGAGTTTTTGGACTATCTGAAAGAGAATGAGATTCTCTCGCAGTGGACTCCTCCTATGACACCTCAGCTGAATGGTGTATCGGAGCGTCGTAATCGAACTTTGTTGGACATGGTTCGATCCATGATGAGCATCACTGAGCTTCCACCTTCGTTTTGGGGCTACGCGCTTGAAACGGCGGTGTTGTTGTTGAAAAACGTCCACACCAAAGCAGTGGATAAAACACCATACGAGTTATGGAATGGCAAAACTCATAAGTATTCGTACTTGAGGATTTGGAGATGTCCAGCTTACGTGAAGCAGACAGTGGGAGATAAGTTGGATAGTCGATCCACCTTATGTTATTTTGTAGGGTATCCGAAGAATTCAATCGGATATTATTTCTATCATCCTACTGAAACAAAAGTGTTTGTTTCAAGGAATGCCACCTTCTTGGAGAAGGAGTTCTTATTGGATAAGAAAGGCGAGATGATGGAACTCGAAAAAATTCGAGAAGAACCCGAAATACAAAATAATGATCCCATACCTCAAGAATGTTCAGAGGACACGCCTATACCTAGAAGATCCGAGAGGACTTCTAGACCTCCTATTCGATATGGTGTTCTTCTTGAAGGGGATCAAGATGAACCCGACGTTGGATGTGATCCAAGAAACTTCAAGGAAGCAATTTCTGATGCGGATTCAAATTTATGGCTTGAAGCTATGCAGTCGGAAATAGATTCGATGCATACAAACCAAGTTTGGACTTTAGTAGATCCTCCCGATGGAATTGTTCCAATAGGGTGTAAATGGATCTATAAGAGAAAACTTGGGCCTGATGGAAAGGTACTGACCTACAAGGCACGATTGGTGGCAAAAGGTTATACTCAAAGACAAGGAGTTGACTATGATGAAACCTTTTCACCAGTTGCAATGTTCAAGTCCATAAGAATCCTTATTGCCATAGCTGCTTGGTATGACTATGAGATATGGCAAATGGATGTGAAGACTGCATTCCTTAATGGAAACATTAAGGAGGATATCTATATGATGCATCTTGAGGGATACACATCTGTGGAAAGCGAGCGTAAGGTATGCAAGCTTCAGAGATCAATTTATGGTCTCAAACAAGCATCAAGAAGTTGGAACCAGAAATTTGATGAAACAATAAAGGATTTTGATTTCATCAAGAACCCGGAGGAACCATGCGTGTACAAGAAAGTAATTAAGGATGCTGTGACATTCTTAGTACTTTATGTTGATGACATCCTACTCATTGGGAATGATGTAGGGATGTTGCAGTCAACAAAGATATGGTTATCAGGTAGATTCTCGATGAAGGATTTAGGTGAGGCATCCTATATTCTAGGAATTCAGATCTATAGAGATAGATCTAAAAGAATGATAGGACTCACGCAATCAACTTACATCGAAACCATATTGAAAAGGTTTTCAATGGATGGGTCCAAGAGAGGACATCTACCTATGTGTCATGGAGTTTCTCTATCCAAGTCCATGTGTCCCAAGACTGATGAAGAGATAGAGAAAATGACACATGTACCATATGCGTCAGCCATAGGTAGTATCATGTATGGGATGATATCTACCAGACCGGATGTAGCATTTGCTCTGAGTGTCACGAGCAGATATCAAGCCAATCCCGGTCAAATGCATTGGAAAGCCGTGAAGGATATTCTTAAGTACTTGAGAAGAACTAAGAATGTATTCATGGTTTATGGAGGAAGAGAACTGAAATTGGAAGGCTATACCGACTCTAGCTTCCAAAGTGACGTGGATGACTCGAAGTCAACCTCTGTATTTGTGTTCATGCTCAATGGCGGTGCTGTCTCTTGGAAGAGTTCCAAGTAGGACACCACAGCAGATTCCACCACTGAGGCAGAATACATTGCGGCATCAGCTGCTGCTAAAGAGGCCGTTTGGATGAGGAATTTCGTCCAAGAGTTGGGCGTCATTTCTGAAGCTGTTGGTCCAGTCCCGGTGTACTGTGACAACACGGGTGCCGTTGCTCAGGGAAAGAAACCAAGGTCTCATCAAAGATCCAAACACGTACTGAGGAAATACCACATCATCCGGGAGATCGTGGAAAGAGGAGACATCACTGTCGAGAGAGTGGCCTCTGCAGACAATATCGCTGATCCACTTACTAAGTCCTTGCCAGGACCATTATTTGACAAACATCGCGAAGCAATGGGACTACGTAGTATGACTAGTTGGCTTTAGGGCAAGTGGGAGATTGAAAGAGTGGGTGCCCGGTGAGCCAACTTGTGGCTAAGGGCTTTTATGACTCTATGTATAAACAATCTTTTGTTTAATATAATTTACACTTTTATAATGGCATTTACTTTATCTTTTATCATATTATTATGTTGTGACATACTATAAGATGTTTAGATGAAGACCTTGAATATACTATAGTGTATGTAAGATGTGGTGGCACATGGGGATGGCTATCATGAAACACATCTTATAGTCACTGTATATTCTAAACAGTTCCTAGTCGATTGAGCCGTCCGTTAATAAAGATAAGGATCGCTCGAGATTAAGACTAGCATTTGCGATGCCGAGTACCACGTTTCATTGGTATGGAACATAGAAATGTTCAAAGCATGCAAATGGATATTCATACGATGAATGATCGAACTATCCTATCCGGACTTTCCAAGTGGTTATCACTTATCGATGGATAAAGTCCGCGGTTTTGGTTGTACACCATTAGTCCTTACTACTTGAAACATCATTGAGACTCTATATGCTAGTACTGTACTTTGACTCGTTTACCGATTCTATTGGGGTCATCAGGTGTCGAGATTGGGTACAGTTACGACACATATAGGAGTCGATGCTTTGTTTTCAAGGATTTACCACATACTTGCGAGTGTGGATATCCTATGCAATCTGAGGAGATATTAGTGTGACGAATCTCTGGCCAGAGTACATGATGTGTTTTAAGAAATGGTTTCTTAGTAGCACATGCGATGACACTATTTGATCTTCAAGATGCATTGCATAGTTATCGAATCTCGAACGACTCTCGATTACCAATAGTTGTTGATTCGATCGGGATATATGGATGAAGGGACCGTACTGTACGCTAACCAAAATCTACTGGTTCTTGCAGGCACTATCAGTGATACCTAGGGAATCATGGGGCGATGTTGCTAGGCGCTCTTACCATGATTCGATGGGCAAGTCGGAAATTGTTGTTCCGAGTCACAAGGAGTTGTGAGCCCACGGCTAGCTGTATCCCTGAACCATTGAGGGTCACACAAATAATGAATTTCTAATTCCCGTTGAGATAGTTAAATTTAAAGAGTTAAATTTAATGAACAAAGAAGTAGAACTTCTTATATTAGAGTAGAAGAGTAAGATTTCCTAAAATGACATAGGGATGGGCATTTTTGGAAATCACTGAATTCGGATTCAGAAAATTTATCTTGACTTTTAAAAGATGCAGAAATGGTTTCTGTGCACATTGGTGAAATTGGTTTATCAATCTGAGTCACGATGAATTTTATATTAATTTCTGAATATGCAGGCTTTGCTTGTCAGGCTTTAACTTATGACTAATGAGCCCTAAGCTGTTAGCAGCCCACATTATAAATAAGTTATTGCAGTGCAGAAATTAGACACAAGTCTCATTTTTTTTCGAACACTAGGGTTTTGAGACCTAGAGTGGCCGCCCCCCTCTCTGTGTATTTCTCTCTGAAATCCAGTCTATGAATTTCAAATTTTCAGTCTGGTTTAACGGATCAAATTCGTTAATTCTCTTCGTAGAAACTTCTGATAGATTTTCTAGTGCAATCTATCAGAGGGATTCAAATTCTGTTCGTGGACCTGATTGAAAAATTGTTCGTCCATCAGTTCCTGGGATATACAACAAGAGCAGAGTTATCTGTTGGTGTCCATAATCTCGTTTCGAGATTCAAGGTAAAAATTTAATTGTTATTTAATTTTTACACGCACAATTTAATCGTAAAGTTTTGATACCCATGATATGGAATCGTTCCATATAAAATTTTAAAACTTTTGCTGCACCGGGTATCAATTCTGATTGATCTGAACACCGTATTCCAACACTTAGTAGATTTCATGGCCATGATTAGGCCACAAAAAATTTTCATGATGTGGCCCCACATGAAAACTGGCCAGTCATTATGGAAATACAGAGGGGTAATACTCCCTCCATAGGGATCGAAGTACCCCAGTAAGAGAATCATATACGCATGAGTGTGTGTCGAATTAGAGTAAAAGTTGATGCATGTGGAAAAAGAAAGCCACAACTGTCATGACAATTTTACTTTAAAGTTGACATGCTGATTAATATACATAATTTCATTTATTTTAGTAATGTTCAATAATTGATTTGATTAAGTTATATGTACAATAATTATACAAAGAAATTACAATGTATTTCCTTTTCCTCTCAAATAGGGCTGAGCCTGGCATACCGTACCGAAATACCGGAATTTTGGCATACGTACCGAATTTTTTTAATATATAGACATTTTTTCGGTATACTGATTTTTTTTTGGTATTTATACAGTATCAATATGGATTTTTTTCGTACTAAAGTTTCAGAATTTTACTATCGGTATCGGTATAAATTTTTTTCATACCAATATTTGTAATAAGGTATAGCGAAAAACCACCCTACTCTCAAATCTAGTTTTTTTAGGGCATTTTGTATAATAGTACTGTTTAACTTTCGTTACCTTCAATGCTTGAATGTGGAAAACATCAGATAACTCAAAGCAAGCGAGCGAGATTTAATCTCCAGTACAATTTCTGGCTTGAAACGATACAAATGACCAACAAACACTTGTCATATTCTTGGCTGCCTTTTGAGAAATTAAAAAGAATATCTCAATTCATACAGTTAGTTCCATTGAGGGGTCCATTTCGGGCACTTTGGACTGAAATAGCTGGACTCAACGCTGGAGTTCAACAGCTCGATAATCGGCTCGGATTTCACACACCGAGGTGTTTTGTACTGATTATTTGAAGCCCCGAGGCTGATGGCATAGTCCATGAGCTTGTCGAAGGTCCCAACTCCAACGATTCTGATCTCAAGAGGGCTAATAATCTTGGAATTGCGGTGCTGGCGATACGTGCTGGCCAAGGACTCTTCAATGGTGAAGCAGCAGTCTTGAAAAACTGTTTGAGTAATCGGGTCAGGTGAACCATTTTGGCTGAGCTCCCAGTACAACACATAGTGTCCTGGAACTTGAGTGGTGTCGGCATAGCTCGTGTAGTCCGCGACGGATATGTTGAATGGGGACAAATCGCTTGCTGCCTTTTCCACTGCATTTTGGAGTTCAGCCTCATCGGTCTTATCAGAATCAATGCTCAAGATGACATTTTTACGGCACACAAAATTAAATTGAGGGGCATTGTTCTTGAATCCAGCCACACGAAGCACATCCCCCACTCGGTACCTGTAAAGCCCTGCGTCACAAAATACATAATGTTGAATGTCACGTAGATTGTCAAAACTCAATGATCATAACTAAAGATAGATGAGGCAAATTTTACCAGCGTAAGTGGTAACAACCACCTCATATTCCTCTCCAAGCTTAACATTAACTAAATCAACCAAGTCTTGTTGTTCCTCTCCAACATTAAGAGATTTGGACACGGAAGCGGAATCAGTGACACCATCGGGGCCTCCGTTGCTTTTATTCACGGGCAAGAACTCGAAATAAGCCACGGTGGGGATGAAGGTGTAGGATACGTCACTAGGCTTGCTAAGAGGGTTAAGGTTGACACCAAAAAAACACTCAGAAGAAACATATGCACTGGAGACTAGGGGTAAGCCATTGCCGTAGTAATCAAGTGTAGGTACGTATTGTGACATGGACCCGGTCACAGTAGCATTTATACACTTGGTATTTGGCCACAACCTAGGGATGATCCCCTGCCAAGAATCCTTCCTACACTCCAACTCAATGAAATCTGCGAGCTTGGGATCGGGTTTGAGGATCCCCATCACTGCCTCCCGCACTAACGGATCAGTGATCAAGGGATTAACGCTCCCGGTTCTGATATCATCGCAGAGAAGGGACCAGTGTTCTTCCAAGAACCGTATGGCCCGAATGAAACCAGAGGCGAAAATGGCCCCGACTCTCACGACTTGTTTGTTTTGGCAGAGGCCACAGAGCATTTGGGAATAGACGCTTTGGAAGTAGTCTTGGCAGAGAATAGTGTCCCTTGGGCTGGTCATGAAATTATCCGGCGCGTCCCTGAAATGGTAGCTTCGTAATAAACTGGTTATAGCAGAGCGAGCCGGCAGTCCACTCGGGGTCTTTGTTTCGGATGCTACGAACAGGAAAATCATCCCTTTGTCTGTGTCTAAGGCGGGGAAAAATTGGGTCATCACAGAAAAAGAAATTTTGTTACAGGAGACCCTCCTCCCCAGCTCTTCATCAGTCAAAGGAATCAATTTCCTCACACCGCCAGAGGTCCCAGAACTGCATATTTTTAAGGGAAAAAGAAAGAAAAATCGATCTAGTTTACTTGGTACTTAGTAAAAGAAATGGATATACTGTGTTGGTTTCAGCATTAAAACCAACCTTGTCAAGAACTCGGAGATGGGTTCGGAGCAAAGGATTTGAGACGTGTCGCCATCGGCGATGCGATTAACATCAGGCTGGATGTCCTCGTAGGAGATAAGCGGTATGGTTTTCTTGAAAGTCTCCCTATCCGTGTGGCCGTTGAGCCCATGTCTCTTGAGATACTCTACATGGGCATTTCTTGACAGGATTTCAGCAAGAACTTTGGTTTGAATCTCATCAGCGTCTTTGGTCACATTCTCAATCGACTCCATGCGTTTCTCGTTTGCTAATTTTTTTTTTTTTTTTTTTTTTCAGTGCGCACTGATTGCATGACAAATATATTGACCTCGAGGAAAATGGGTTCAGCTGTCCCCTTAACTTTTTATATAAAATTACTAAAATGCTCTTATTTTTAAAATTTTAATTTTTTTAAGTCACAAAATTTAATTTATTAGTATAAATTATGATTTATATGAACCAAACACGCCAATATTAGAGCAGTTTCAAGAAAATTTAAGTTGGGCTTTGTGGTGTGGCCCAGTTACTACCATCCACATGATACACGACATAAATTAACTCGTCTCAAACATAATCTCGATATCAAATCTCATATATCTTGTCTCATACATGAACCAATCAATAGTGACTATCCAACAATACAAGAAATAATACAGACTATACATTTAGAAAGAATCCTAGCTAACATGTTTGTGCACGTAAACATAGAAAGATATAAACATGGCATATCACAAAATAAAATATAAAGCCACGAAAGACTCTCGGATAACCCGTGTTATACAACTTTCTCACTTTTTCAACTATTCAGTCGCTTATCCTTCCTCGTTATCATTTAAATTATAGTTATCTGCCTCACTTGTATCATCTAAGCATAGTAAATCTAAAGATTCAATAAATATATTCAAATATCATCTAGTACATAATAAAAACATATAAAATGCTTAGGTAGGACATGGTCATGAACATAACTCCATAACATGCTTCATATTTTCATGGATGCATATATGCAAATGTTGTAACAACCTTAAAGAGCATATTCTTTGGTTTCACGATCATGTATATAGTTGTAAAACTTTGTCGATCATAATATATATACGATAACATGCAATAATCAAAGTCTGTACGCATTTAATGTCTATTTTGGAAAAACTCTCTCCAGAGCTCATCTGAGGACACTATTCCCATGTTGCTACCATACATATAACATTAAAAGATCAAATTCATGAAACGTAGTAGTACTCATGAATTGAAATTTAAAATAATTTTCATGAATGAATAGAAATGAGTAATCTCCAAGGGAAATTTTGAGAAAAATGACATCCTGGAAAAGCTAAAAATATGAGCTCTCTTAGCATTAACTTGATTAGTAAATCAAATCAAAATATGCAAATGAAGAAACTACACAAGAAAAAGAACATTTTACATAATTTATCAAAATAATTTACTTAACAATTATTTCTTGTATTTTTTGAAGCAAAGTCATCATTTATGTCATCAAATGAGATGTCGTCTAATATGTATTTTTCACAAAGAAGATCTCTAAATCATTTAATATTTCTTGAATTATTTGGTTTTCAAATAAGATTTCATTAATTTTCAACAATCTAAAATCTGTTGATAATCTTGCATCATCAATTAAATATATCAACCTAACAACCAGATTCAAAGCTACTAAGTTCATGTGTATGATATGTGTGTAACTTTTTTTTTTCTTTTTTAAAATTTCAAAATTTTGTTAAAAAAAATAATTAGAAATGTTTTATAAAAGTTATGTCAAAAAAGTAACTTAAGTCCCTGCTAAGGCTACCGTAAGGGCCCACGCCTTTTAACCAATAAAAATTGAGTTTTTTTTTCCTGCACAAATCCTCTCAAAAGTAAAAATATATTTCTCTCAATTAAATTTTAATTCGAAAACGTATTATAAAGTTTTCCTAAACTAGTACTTTCCATTTATAACAACTTTCCATATTTTGTATGTAACATGCATAAACACAAATAAATTTAACAACTAAAAGAATAAAATACATAATAAAATATTTAAAACCATAATAAAATTTGTTGGACGTTACAGGTAATGCTATATGTACACGGAGGGCTACACGTTGGGTTACACATTGTACTTGAAATTACATGATTATCCCTGCACTTTATTTGGAAAAAATCTTTCAAAAATGCATATAGAATAATAATGTAATTTCAAGTGTAATGTGTAACCCAACGTGTAAACCTCAATGTACATGTAGCATTTCCTATTACGGGTAATTGGCAATTTGTGTTGTAAAATGATTGATAAAGTATATTTTTGGAGGGTTCGTTCGACCCTACCCCATGGGTTTTACCCATATGGTAGGTGGCAGCATGTGAGTGATCCATTCATGTGGGACCCACGTCAATTGATGTGGGGCCCACATGAATTGGCCAATCACATGCGTATACGTACCCATGGGGTAAAATCCATGAGGTAAGACCGAACTTTCCATTTTTGGAGTGTGAAAATATTCAAAAAAATAACAGAGAAATTGCAATATATAGAAAAAAAAAAGAAGGAAAAGAGAGAGAATCGGATGCATCGGTCCCCTATTTGCGTACAGGTTCACGCAATGCTCTCTATATTGCAAATGCTAAAGGAAGTCGAGAAATTGGGCATCTAAGTTTGAATCAAATGTCAAAATACAAAATCTTTAAATTCTGGTAAAATAAAAAAGATGGAGAATGGGAAATACTCGAGAGAGTTGAATGTTGGCGTTAGGGTGGTTCACATGGCATGCGAGCTTTGTCAAAAGTTGCAAGAACAGTTTTTGCTTTCCGCAGGTTTCGATCAGGTTAGGTCAAAGGATGATGATTCCCTCGTCACTGTCGCGGGTAATTCTACGTTATTTCTATGTTGTTTTTGTGTTCTTTTTCATCGATCGAAATGGGTTTCTTTCTCTGTCTGTTTATTCCCTTGGATGGTCAGAATTGGTGATTTGTTAATTGATTTGTGACTCTTTTTGACAATGGAGGTTAATCCTATTGCATCTCGTCTGATAATGAATGCCTCGGATTTTTTCAGTTAATTTCTGTGACATTGACATATGGATGTTGTAATTAGGGTTAGTTCATCACATTAATATATAGATACAAGCTTTAATTTTGATAGCCTTTGCTGAATTCTTGGTTTTGGTTGTTTGCGAAGCTGGTAATTTCATTTCGAGATGTGAAATCTGAATTATACAGATGATTTCGTTTCCATCGTTATTGTAGCGGTAGTCCTGCACATAAGCCCTGTTTGGACAAGAACTTATAAAACTTACTTTCTTATAAAAGTGTTTTTTAAAAGATTTTTATAAATGTTTCAAAAATTGTTTTAAGAACGAATATATGTTTGCGAAGCTTGTAACTTCATTTCGAGATGTGAAATCTGAATTATACAAATGATTTCGTTCCCTCGTTATTGTAGCAGGTAGTCCTGCACATAAGCTCTGTTTGGATAAAAACTTATAAAACTTTCTTATAAAAGTGTTTTTTTAAAACGTTTTTATAAATGTTTCAAAAGTTGTTTTAAGAATGAATATACATTTGCGAAGCTGATAATTTCATTTCGAGATGTGAAATCTGAATTATACGGATGATTTCGTTCCCTCGTTATCGTAGCAAGTAGTCTTGCACACAAGCTATGTTTGGACAAGAACTTACAAAACTTTTTTATAAAAGCGTTTTTTTAAAAAGTTTTTACAAATGTTTCAAAACTTTTTTAAGAATCAATATACGTTTGAACTATTCTAATTTATTTATTTATTTTTGCAATTAAAATGATATAGATATATAATGAGTTATAAAAAATACATTAGACATAAGGTAATTTATGTAATTTAATTAATTATACAAAGTTTGGTGTACATGTTAAGTGTGAGTCATGCAACCAATCAATATTTTATGATTCACACCGAACATAACCTCAAGGACATCACTGGAGAATATGGGGGCGTTTAGCCATATGGCAGTTTAGTGCTTATTGAGCTTGTTTTGCTTGTAATTGGTGCACCGGTGGAAGAATGGAGTTTTTGCTCTATTAACCCAACTTTTTTGATTGATTTTTCCTACACCTTGTGGATTACTAAATGGCCTATTAAAACCACTGGAATCACACATGTTCTAAGCATATTATCTAATTTTTTTACCACATCAATTAATTCAAGAGTCAAAATACTAATATACCTTGTTTTTGACCATCTAGAACATGACCCTTAATTTAGCATGACTCTTGGTTTACCTTAAAGGAAATTACAAATTATTTCATCACCCTTTAATTTGTAAGTTTCAAGTGTTGCTTTAATTTCTCGAACTTTTCCATTTTTAGTATATTCCTTTATAGCTCGACCTTTCTTCCTTTTGATTGACACATTATCTCCATGTCTTTGTCTTGTAGTTCATCTTCAAATGCAATGCATATTTCTATTATTCTTTTCAACAAGGATGTTTTCTTTCGTTGCCTCAACCAAATTAGCAATTAATGTTTTTTTCTTCATAAAGAGGCTTACAAGAGAATGAGACAACATTGTTATAAGGATCATAAATCTTTTCAAGAGATTGAGGTTTTTTACCTGAGATCCTATTCCATTGCTTCATTAATGATCGATTCATTAGCTTTGGAAGTTGATTGAGGCTCGAGGCCATGATTGGAAGGTGGTCATTTTGAATATTCAGATTTTGGTTGATCTTTTTTTTTTTTCAACTGGCATGATGATACTAAAAAAAATTATTTTCAGCTATTTGAATTCTCGCCACTGTCAAATTCCTTTTCTTGTCAACAATTGTGCAGATATTATCAACAAAATGATCTGAATAACCTCTCCGAGTAAGTTGCTCGAAACTTAACATATTTTGAGCAAGATTAGACACATAAAAAACATCGGGAGTAAGCTTTTTGGTCATTGTTTGGTGGACACTTAGACGATGCCTTTTTCTTAAATCTTTTGCGTTTTGCATTTTTCCTTTTTTGGATAGGAAACAATATTATATTAGATTATAAACAATTATTAATTACAAAAAGCGGACAAGCAATCCGCATAATAGACAACTATTAATCGGGACTTATTAACAAAATATAAACTCCAATCCTTTGATAAATCTGAAACCAATAATTCCTTAAACTCAATGCTTCCTAATCCATGTCGAAACCCGTATTTTGCATTTTTCCATCTCCAAGTTTTCCTTCAGTGGAGAAATTTCTGTCGATCTCCACAAAACTGCTGAGATTGCTCGTCATGTGGCTACTACAACCACTATCGATGTACCATACATCCTTGGATTCACTTTATGCCTTCAAGCATGTGTAAAACAAGACTTCAATCTCCACCTTTGAGACATTTGTTGGCTCCTTTTCTTGTCTATTTTGATCAAACCAGCAATCTCAGAAGAATGCGACATCTTATGCATTTGAAACGATAATCCCTTGAATTGTGGGTGGTTGTGTCGTTTATGATGCAATATTGCTTCCCATGTTTTTGTTGTTGCTTCTCTGGATCTTTTCTTTCCCAATTTCATTGATCATTTTGATTTCTCTTCAGCCATGAATTTTCGGAAGATTCAAACTTTTTCTACTTCTTTCAGAAACTCCAACTTTGAACTGAAATGCTTGCTCCAAATGCTGATTTGAAGATCGATTGATTTTTTGCTCATGCGATTGCAAAGAAATCATGACTCACGCATCGTCATTTTTTCGAGGTTTTTTGTTTCCTCAATGCCTGCAAGACAGGATCAAATTTGGATGGTAAACTCCTTAGAATCTTCTCGATCACCTTTTTATCAAGAATATTATCACCAAGACTTTCAATAAGATTCAGGATCAGAGCAACTCTGGTGAAATTTTTTATAGATTGTAACTTTATGGAGACAACTATGTCATTTCCTTCAAACTCTCGTTGCAAAACTTCCCGAGCATCTTTGCCTTTTTCTCATTGAAAATTCAGGGATATATGGATTTGGTTTCATTTTCTTTATGTAGTGAAGGGCAGCATCCTTCTTTTGATTTTTCTTGTCTCCTTCTACTTAGTTTCCTTCCAACTAGTAGAACTTCTTCGGAAGGCTTGGCTTAAGAATTCTCGATTATTTCCCAAAGGTTATGTGAAATGAAAAAGTCTCTCATTTCACTGCTCCTAGAATCATAATGTCTGCCTTCAAAATTTGATGTTTCACTTGGAGATTAATATTTGAACATAGTGAGATTTGAATCTCCCACCATTTCCTATTATGCAATTTTCTGCATTGCAAAAATTTCTAGAAGTGTTTTGCACAACCAGTAGTAATTGGAACAAGGACGGGCCCAAGGACACGGTTTAAAGGAGATAAAAAGAATGCAAGTAAAGGAAACAAGCTGCAGATTTGGTTTAGGTGCAATTTGGAGAGAAGGATGAATGATGCTTTTAACCGTGATTTTAACGACAACTCTCAATACCAAACTTGGTGCACAATGGAAGAATGGAGCTTTTGCTCTATTTTTTTTAATTGAACGTTTTTTATTGATCTTTTTCTACACCTTCTAGATTACAAACTGACATACAATACCACTAGAATCACCAATATTCTAAGCATATGGAATCTAATGCAATTTTTTTTACTACATTGATTAATTCAAGACTCAAAATACTAAGCCTAATGAATCTTGTTTTTGACCATCTAGAACTTGGCTCTTCATCTAGCATGACTCTTGGATTAATTTGAAACTACAAATTGTTAAAACATTCCTCAGGGAACTTTAATGTCACATGTGATCAGAAACTACTTATTTCCTATGTGCATATTAGTTATTTCTTTTGTCTCCAAATTCATGGCAGTATTTAGCTCTATATCAGACTGGGACGATTTCACAATTATCTTTTTGATAGTTTGGATGATGATACCGTGGCAATGATGTGAATTTTTTTTACGAACTCCAATAGCGAATGCCAGTGAACAGGATAACTTTAACTTTCATGGAACCAATTTATAACTCATTCTATTATTCCTGCAATCCAATTTACCATTTCTCAATGAATTTGCATGCCTTCAGGCCTTCGGTTATGGCATCATGTACCCTTGAATATTGCCATTATGTGCTGTGATTGGTATCTAAATAATCTTTGCAATCAACAGACTGGAGTGTTCAAGCCACAGTGAGCTTGATGCTCTCACAAAACTTGGGTGACCAAAGTATCTCCATTGTTGCTGAAGAAGATTCCCAAACTCTTTCAAAACCCGAATCTTCAGCTCTATTAGCCCTGGTTGTCGATGCTGTAAATGAATGCTTGTCTCAAGCTCCTAGATTTGGTCTCCAAGGACCTGATAAAGTGCTGGCGGCTTCACAAATTATCGATGCCATCAGCCATTGTAACTCAAACGGCGGCCCATTTGGTCGGCATTGGGTCCTCGATCCAGTCGATGGAACTTTAGGATTTGTACGTGGAGATCAATATGCTGTTGCTCTGGCTATGATTGATGACGGAGAAGTTGTACTTGGTGTACTGGGGTGCCCCAATTACCCCGTGAAAGATGATACCCTGAACATGTATAGTCAACAAAACGATGTTAGATCCGAAATATCTTCAAGGGAAGTAGGGTGTGTAATGTATACTCAGAAACACGCACGCAACTCATGGATGCAGCCTTTGCTTCGTCGTGATAAGAGGCTCGAGTGGCCGAATTCTGCAAAACTTATTCGGGTTTCTTCCATTGATGATCCTGCACAAGCAACATTCTGTGAGCCTGTGGAAAGTAATAACTCTGACCATTCATTTTCAGCTGGAGTCGCCAACACCGTCGGGTTAAGGTGTGATGTAATTTCAAGTAGCATGATTGTAGTCAGCTATGTTGCTATACAAATGTTCTGTTCCAACTCTAAGCAGTATTTCGTAACCTCCTAAACGCAGAAAGAAACCCCTCCGTGTTCACAGCATGGTTAAGTACGGCGCCATAGCTCGAGGAGAAGCAGAGATTTACATGAAATTTGCAAGGTCTGGATACAAAGAGAAGATATGGGATCATGCAGCAGGTGTACTTCTGGTGCAAGAGGCGGGCGGAGTGGTGACGGATGCGGCAGGACGTTCACTGGACTTTTCGAGAGGAATATACTTAGAAAGCCTGGATAAAGGCTTAGTTGCTTGTTGCGGATCCAGGTTGCATGAACAAATTATTGCAGCTGTTTATTCAAGTTGGGAATCCTCAAATCTGTAACGCCTCTTTGTATGCCTTTATATCTGTATTTTTCAAATTAAAATAGTTAAATCAGTTCAATTTTCTTTTAAATAACTGTTACAAATATGCATCTCTCTCTCTCTCTCAAAAAGAGTTTGAGCTCAAATTTCATTTATAAAATTCTTTAAAAAAATAATTCGTCTATAATATCAAAGTCGCCATTGCAACGTTTTTATTCCTTTTTTGTACAAATATTACAAATTTTTTAGCGAAAAGATATTTGCTATATAAGCAGATATAGCTCGTCCCAAATTTAAGATCATTTAAGATTTTGACTTCAAATAAGTAATGAACAGTTGAAAAAAAAAAAGAAGAAAAAAAAAACCTTTGGTACTTGAAAGAATACCAGAAAACATTATATGAAGCAGGGGTGCAAACGAACCAAACATATTCGTGACCTTTACGAGTCCGCTCGATAAATATTTGATTCGTATTCGAGCTTATCGAACTTGAGCCGAATTCGAACATGTTCGAACTTTTTTTCGAGCCGAGCTCGAGCCGAAATTATTCTGTTCGATAGTTCGCGAATAGTTCGCGAGCCTTAATATTTAATTAATATAATATAATTATATAATAATATATATACATTTCGAGCTTTCGAACCATAATATCCAAATAGTTCACGAATAGGTTCGAATATTTCGAACCGAACTCGAACTCGAACTCGAACTTCATTTCGAGCCGAACTCGAGCCAAAATATTTGAAATTATCAAACTTCGAATCGAGCTCGAACTCGAATATACACTTATCGAGCCGAATTCGAACCTTAAAATTTTACCATCATTCGGCTCGATTCGGTTCGTTTGCACCCTAATATAAAGGAAACTGTATAAAAATATTTATTAATTTTAAACGGCGAAATAGACAAAGGGTGTGGGTGAAGTACTTGGATGAGGCGCGCCAAAACCTCATCAGCTACCAACTTCCATTCATGGCCTTCCCTTTGTGTGCTTCCCGTCTCTCTCCCACCAAGCATTCAGTGCTCGCTCCAAAGCCAATTTCTCCTTCAACTGTAAGCTCCGTACTTTGCTTCCACAGAGGACCTTATCTGGAAAGATTTCTCTCCCCTAAATTCGGTCGCATTTGGTCCAAAAAGGGTAATGACACAAATGTAAGTCTATGAATTATGCCTTATTCTTTAAGCATATTGCAGTGTTGATCTTTTTTTATTTTTTTGGTGGGTTTTCCATTTGGGGGGGGATCAAGCAATTTAAGCGTAATTAGAAATGGGTGAGGCTGAAATTGTCATGGGATTCCGTCATCTCGCTCGTTTAGGTTTTGATGAAATCTTGACAAGGTTTTTGTTCCTGCAGGAGTTGGTGAATGAGTGCGATCATCGGCCTTATTTTGGAACATGGATGGACTTAGGAAGGAAGCAGTTTGAGATCACCCTGGCAGCCGTCATTTTCTTTCTCCAGCTAACATCTCCAGTGTCTGGGACAGTTCATGAGTTTTGGTCCATTCCTTCGGCTGAAGCAGTTCTTTATTCCCCAGAAACGAAAATTCCTCGGACAGGGGAACTAGCTTTGAGAAGAGCTATTCCAGCTAATGCGAATATGAAAGCTATACAGGTTCCTTCCAATATCAAAGATTTGATTTTTTTATTGTTTTCAACTCATATGTTCAAGAAAAAGTTAAAAATATCTTGTTGCAACTCTTGAAGTATTCTCTGGAGGACATTTCTTACTTGCTTAGGATCCCACAAAGGAAACCCTTTGGAACCATGGAGGGAAATGTCAAGAAAGCTCTGAAGGTAATGGTTGATCAGTGCTCATGTATACTGCATTTGTTTAGATGCATCGAAAGGGCTATAAGACTTGAAAATTGGTTGAAGCAGAGTTAACCTGGCCTTTTGGTCCAGTATTTGGTGCTTGTGGATGGGTTTCGTAGTTGGGTTCATAAACACAAGTATTACAATTGTGAAAGAGAGCAAGTTTGTCAGTTCTTGAATGCATTGATACTAGATATGAGTTGAACATTTGCTTTGTTTGTCTGTGTTGGTAGATTTAACTGAGCTGACCGTTTTAGATTTGTGATGCTCCTTGTGCATCCTTTTCTCGTGTCTGTTGTGATTAACTGACAGTTCTGAACACAAATTATTGTTATAAGTTCCATATGTTTAGGTAATATGATTTTACGCGACTTTAATTCTGCAACTAATCAGTTGAGGGGTAGCACGAATAAGATAGAATCAAAATCAATGACTGTTGGACCTGAAATCTGCTAACTTTCTTTTTCTTGGGTTTCGTGTTTTGAATCTTCAAAATAATTATAATTTAATATTTAACAAACTGTCCTCTTTGAAATATTCTCTATAGGAAGTCCTGGTCCAATCTGAATAACTTTGTTTTGTGCTTCTGAACTATTTCATGCAATAGAGCAACTTACTCTTTTTTCTACTGTCCTATATTCTGCTCACTCTTGCAATCTCGTTCCGTTCTTCAGTGTTATTTTCCTTATCTTCAGATTGCCACAGATGAAAAAGAGTCCATTCTGTCGATCATACCAGCTGAATTGAGGGAGGAAGGTTCAATTCTATATGCATCTCTGACAGATGGGAAGGTAACGCAGGAGAGAGAGTGAAAAATCTCTGCCTTACAAAAAGCATGCTGTATATCATGAATTCAGTCAATTGTCAGGCTTTTCTTTTGATTAGGCTAGTTTCATTTGGTTGATTTTAAGTTCATGCAATGTTGTTACCATGCGTATTTGGGTAAGTTCTACAGCAGGTTTTTATGTCTTCAATTGATGGCAATTGTTCCTGTTTACGTACCTTGTTGGCCGAAGTCGAAGGAAATCTGCCCAAGCTTTTTTCCCTGCCAAATATGGATTAGTCATATTCTCGAGTAGAATATTCTTTATAACTTTTTTCTGATAATAATTAACGATGAGATAATAATTTCTATGGTGAATGATCTTATTAAGGGTTACACATCAGTGGTCATAAATAAATTACTCGGTTCTTAGGTTTTCAATAGTTTCAATATTTACTTATGATCCACGTCAAAGTATCAATTCACAAAAACAGGTCTGCCTTTATTTTCTTTCTGCAAACAGAGTTTTGGTTTGGAGTATACTCGGTGGCTCCACCTTCAAGACATTCAATTATGAATTTCCAAATATATACACTTATCATGCATGTTATGCTAAATCGTTTCATTTATTTTTTTTTAAAAAAAATCATTATGGTGTTCTTGTGTACTGCTATGTCGACTGATCCTTACATTAGTGTTTACATTCACGTGAGGGTCGGTCACTGTCATGATCGGACCTTTTGTGCCGCTCAGGGTGGACTGAAAAACCTTCTTGAAAGCGTTAAGGATAAAGATGCTGACAAAGTATCAGTTGGCCTAGCGTCTTCACTTGATATTGTTGCTCAATTGGAGTTGCTACAGGTATTTATATTGTTCTAATATAAGGGTTGAGTAATATGTAATTTTCATGACATTTTAGATAAAATAAATGCCAATGGTGGAAGAGTTTGGAGTAGGATTTCATGCGTGATGTTTTTATTTATTTATTTTTATTTATCAGATGATCAATAACATGATAGCTGTTGTGAAAACTGAAATATTGCATTTCTCTTTCCTTTTCTTTTTCTGTTTTCTGTGGATCGAAAACCCTCATTTTTCATTTCAATAACATGACAGCTGTTGTGATGGTGAATTTCAAGTATGACTTCACAAATGATGAAGTTTCTCTTTGGTATATATGGAACATCAACGTGAAAAACGGAGAAAACATCCATACATTTTGCCACTTTCCTCTTTGTGGGTTGATGCATTATTTTTCACGAATTTGACTAGTGATATGTCAAAGGTTTTATTTTTCAACAGGCTCCAGGATTGTCTTATTTGTTGCCTGAACCATACTCAAACTACCCCAGGTAAGGCATCTTAATAGATTTTCTGTTATGAAATATTTGGAATCTTTTCTTAAAATTAACTTTGTGGCTGCTTAGTTATCCTAGTGACTTGTCAAAATTCTTCCCTTTCAACAAAAGTTTGCTATCTGTGTGTCTCATGAAGAAGCATGGGCAGAGCTAAATTGTGAATGGGAGTGCAATTGCCCCCTTCAATCCCAGTTTATGACTTATATGTAAGTTTTCACAAATAATTTGGGGATATGAAGAATACATATCACTTGACCCCTAATTAATAGGTGTAGTCAGAATTTAAAGTAAAAACTAGATTATAAGTTTATGAGTCTAGTGAAAATTTTATTATTGAAATTTTAATGTATTTAACTCAGTTAAGAAATTGTGCAATCAGACTATTCCTACCTCAACGATGAATATTGACACATGTTTAATGATGATTCTCAAATTTGAAAGAGAATGGAAGCCTTGGATCGAAAGAAAATCTAGTCCTATGCTTAGAATCATGCTGTATCGAAATGCAATTGAAGGGGTGTGCATTATGTTTTAAGTGGTAAAAATTCCCATTTGCTATCAATAGCATTAGTATTATTATAAATTACAGTTGTTGATTAGCTCTCGATCTTGATTCCAAAATTTCTATGATGACAGCTGTGAAGAGTTGATTGTGTAACCAAGATCTAAATCAGCATGTGAACATTTGTTTGATTTTTATTGTTGATGAAGGACTTTTAAAGAGGAAGCAATGATCTTATTTTTTTATGTTTTCAGAATATGAGTAATCTGTTGAGAACATTTGTAGATTTTAATATTCCATTTTATTGTGTTAAATTATAAAATGTTATTTGAGATTATACCCCTGTCACTCTTGGGTTCCAACTCTGGTGTTGTAAAGTAGTCACAATGAGCAAGTGATGACATATGGCTTTTATTTATACCAAATTACATAGGCTTACAGGGAGAGCGGTTGCTGAGTTTGCAATTGAAAAGGGAGATGGTTCAACGTTTTCCCCAGAAGCTGGTGGTCAATCCAGAAATACAATAACAATCCAGGTATCCGAAATTCGGTTTTTTTAGATAACAGAATATCATTTGTCATCCTGCTTAGCCACTTAGGGAAGGTTGTTGCAGATGTAATGTTTCTTTGTTTTATTCAAATTGATTCTTCCAACTGATTAAGTTAGTAGATGTGATAAAATTTTGTTGCTACCAAAACTCCTAAAAACCTAAATGATTTATCAACTAATTTGAGGTAATAGGACACTCTTCTCAAAATACTGGGCTTGGTGGATACTGAATTATTTTTCCCCATAATTATTAGCACTGAGTTGATCCATCAAACCTAAATGATTTATCAACTAATTTGCCCATAGGTCGTCTTGGATGGGTATTCTGCACCACTTACAGCAGGGAACTTTGCAAAACTGGTAAGGTAGTGAATTCCACTCCATCTTTTTATTTCTTTTTAATTCTTACCCATATAAGGGGTGCCTTAATTATCTTTTTATTTATCTAGCCTTATATTTTTTTATGTCAAATAACAAGTTCTATCCTTTGATTATGCCAATTCTATTGATGCCTAGTTGAAATTGAGCTCAACTCCATGAGCGTAAAATAGTTCCAAATTTTTGTAGTCTTAGCTTTGTTCTCCCCTTTTCCTTATTTTTATGTTGTTTGCTAGATTCTCTCTGCGCACTCACTCAACCAAAATTCAGAAACAATTTACCGAATTTCTGAAATACTTTCTGTAGCCACACTTGACCTTACATTTGCATAGTCACTTGGGAAACTCTTGTGTATGAAAGTGGAGATAAACAGGAAGCTAAATTTCTTGAAAATTATTTTCTAGATTATCTATATGTTTTAGCCAACTCTTGTCATAATTTATGTTTAAACATTTCATTTCTTGCTATTGTTGGCTTGAACGTTCTACATGCATTGAGATTTTTAGGCCTTGTTTTTTTTTCGAAATAATCACTGTAGTACATGTATTTTCCTCTCGACTGTTCTGATATATTGTAGGTGGCTGACGGGGCATATAATGGGGTGAAACTTTTGTCCATCAACCAAGCAATTATCTCAGACAGTGCAACGGGAAAGGCTGTCGGCTACAGTGTTCCCCTGGAGATAATGCCATCTGGGCAGTTTGAACCACTGTACAAGACAACCCTAAGCGTGCAGGTTTATACGAGATTCATTTTATTCATATTGAGATAACCATGAATTAGCAAATTTCGTTTTATCCAATGATTGACATTCAAATGTTTTATACGAAGGATGGTGAGCTGCCTGTGCTTCCATTATCTGTTTATGGTGCTGTGGCCATGGCTCATAATGAAGTGTCTGAGGAGTATTCTTCGCCAAACCAATTTTTCTTTTATCTTTACGACAAGAGAAATGTGAGTAATTTAAACTTTAAAGCACTATACATTTTTCCTCAAACTCAATGTGGTAACATACAGAGTTTGATACAGTCTGGCTTAGGAGGGATATCCTTTGAGGAGGGTCAGTTTTCTGTCTGTGGGTACGTCTTTGTTTTCTTGTGTTGAATTTGTTTATTGATCAAATAAGGATTCCGAGTAGATTGATTTCTTCACAAATTGTTGCACAGATATACTACAGTGGGACGAGAAAATTTAGATCAGATTAAAACTGGGGACATTATTCGATCTGCAAAGCTAGTGGAAGGTCAAGATCGCCTCATTCTACCCAAGGAAAATTCGAGCTGAGTTATTGTTTGTGTTAGTATCCATTCTTTTAACCTGTAACACGTTAATCCTATTGTCATGTGAAACCGAAAAAGGTACTACGCCTCTCTCTTTTATTTTTTTATTTTGGTTGTGAATGGACTCGAAAAGATGATGAAGAAGATGGAGCTTAGCTCTAACCATTGAAATGATTTGTAAATGTCTTTTATTTCTCAAACTAGTTTGAACCACACCATCAATAGATGGCGTAGTTTTGTTCGTATGAGACTTATGAGACCTCAAACACATCTATTTATAAGTGTTCTCAATTCATCGTTGAGTAAATGGGGAAGCGTGAATGTCAAAACTAGAGGCGTCTATGCGTGTTTCAAAAATCTAAAGTTGAGGCTAAAAAATCTAAAGTTGAGGCTCAAAAATCTAAAGTTGAGGTCATGCATGCACATCTTCAGTACAAAATCGAGATTGCGGATTCTTTCAGTCTACTATGAATTTATAAAAATTCAAATCTTTATTATATACGTTACATAACTACATACGACCAAATCAACTGAGAAGCATTGGATTAACAAAATCGAACAGATTTCATCAAAAATAACGATGAGAAATTTTTATTTTTTAGAAAAAGAAAAAACTTTTAAGCCGATTCTATATTTTTCTATGAATGTAGGCACTAGGCAACCACTAGGCAAATGAACCATGCAACTGCCATATACTCTCTCTCTCTCACCTCTCTCATGATTATCATTTACGTGAAAAATAATAAACTAGAAAAAAAAAATCCTAGAGTAATTGCCATTTATCTTGTGTCAGTACAACAAATTAAGTGTAAAAATCCAAATGTCTTAATCACTCTTATTTTCAGCTACAAGGTCTCTCAAATGGTAAAACACAAGCAGCCTGATCCTAACCATGAGTGTCCACTAAATACGTACCAATCTACTTTCTTGGCATACCAATTCTCATCAGCGCAAGATACGCAAGAAGCCGATAACCCACAAGCATGATGGCCAAAGCCATCACACTCACGGCTCGCCCGTCGAGACCCACGGCCTTCACCGATGGAAAATCCTCAACAAGACAGGATTTATTCATAGCACAAGGATACGTCTCACCCGGCTGGTGTTGTGATCCCAACAAGAGCTTGAACGTGTAGTGACTGATCGATATGTACTTGATCCATCCGATGAATCCGGGCACATACTGAACAAAATATCCACTGGCTAATAGGAAAGTTAACATGACAACTGATCCTAGAACCGTGGCTGATTTCTGGTCCATGACAATAGCTCCAATGGCGAGCCCGAGCCCTTGAGAACATAGCACGCTGTATAGTAGAATGACCAAGCCAGATAAGAAGGATCCTGCTGAGGCTTTCATCCCTGCCATCCAGTATGTTATGATGAAAAAAATGGTGGGAAGGACTAATTCCATTGGCAAGTCACCCACGGTTTGTGCCATGAAGTAGGACGATAGACGATACATGCCGGAAGATCTTTCTTTTGCTAGCATTATACGTTCTTGTGGGAAGGTGAATATGGCTTGGAATAGAGGGTAGAAGCCCCAAAAACTTGAGTAAAAGAAGAAAAGCCCGACCTGCATTTGCATTCAAAGTACTAAACATGAAATTTGAACCTTCTCAAGAATTTATCAGAGGATGCAGCATGGTATATATGATCCATATGATATATATAGTATTTACCTGATCTTGCAAGTGATTAATATCAGATTTCCACCACAAACATCCACAAAGGAAAGCTACAACCAGAACCTGCGAGATCTTGAGGACGGAGAAAGATTCGTGCTTTCTTTCCTTTAGTCCTCTTCTCAACAAAACAGAAAATTGATACCACCATGTATTAGACAATTGCTTAAATCGCCTCTCGTCGATAGGTTCAGGCATCTGGTGATTGATGATAACATGTTCTGCCTTCACCCTCTCAGACAAATTGTCCTCGTAAGCACGAACAAGGGTCTGCTTAATATTTGTTTGATCTTCCTGCGAATCAGCAGTTGAGACTCCTGTAAAAGTATATAAAAAAACATTTAGTGTTACATATTTCTTGTCACTATAGAACATAAAAAATATATATATATTTGATCAACATACCATTGGCGAGATCTAATAGGAAATCAGCAGGATTCATGACGACTGATGGAGCAAAACCGATATCCAAGAAATAGTCCATGGCACAAGATCCCTTCCCATAATACAAGGGATTCCCTTCAGACAACAAAAGAACCTTGTGAAACATATAAAACAGCCTGCTAGAAGGCTGGTGGATCGTCATCACCACGGTTCGTCCTCCATTAGCCAACTCCCACAATGTAGACACGATCCTCATCGCAGTCGTGGAATCAAGCCCAGATGTAGGCTCGTCAAGAAACAACAGGCTTGGATTTATCAGCATCTCTTGACCGATGCTCACTCGTTTCCTCTCGCCCCCCGAAATTCCCCTCAAAAGAGGTCCTCCGGCAATGCTGTTTCTGCACCTCGACAATCCAAGTTGAGTCACAATATCTTCTGCATGCTGCACCTTTTCCTCTTTGGTCAGAGTCCGCGGCAAGCGCAGTAATGCGGTGAAGACCAGGGTTTCTAGCACAGTCAGGTGGGGGAACAGGAAGTCATCTTGTGTAACGAATCCCATGTTCCGTTTCAACGCGTTTGAAAATGGCTTGCCACTGTAAGTCACACTGCCAGAGAGACGGCCGCCAAGCCGGCCGCCCAACGCGGTTAAAAGAGTTGTTTTGCCGCTGCCTGATGGACCTAACATAGCTAGAATTTCACCTGGTAGCACCATGCCTGTGATGCCTTTCAAGATTACTTTCTCCTCGGATTTCGAGTTCTTCTTTAAGATTCCTCTTTTGTCTACTTTGATCGTGTAAACAAGATCCTTAAACTGCATGTTTGATTGAGACTGAGTTTCACACAAGATTCAATCACTAATGCCACTTTTGGCCGTTCATATATATAATTTGAATGGAATTAAACTTGCCCTTCTCAATGACTAATTAATTTCGAGTAGTATATATCAACTAAGATTCACTCTATCCATCGTATATATATAGTCGAGAATATTCTAAAACCCAAATTTTACAACTCCATGAATAAGTAAAAAAAAAAATGTCGGTATGACATAAGAAGTGACATTCAAAACAAGATTTTACTAATTCTTGGTGGATAATAAATTCTATATATATGCATCGTTCCACTCTTCATCATCTCATGAATGAACGACTAATCCTCGAATAAAGTATAACAATAATGTAAATAAATATATATTTCAGTACGTACTTAAATCAATTAATCATACGTACCATCAACGTGACAGGACAATTCGCTTTCTTGAAGATGGTGGCTGTTTCTTTCTCAACGCCATTACTCTGCGCTTCAATATCCGCCATCTCCGTCTCCGTCTCCGCGCGATCAGAACATTTTCTTGACCCGATGAAATTAAGAATCTAGTACAGTAAACTTGGAAAAGATGATGAAGAAGTGGAAGCGCAAGATAATATCATTCCGTGCAGCGTAAAGAAAAGAGTCATGCAAGAGAAATGGAGGCGAACATACAAGATTTTGTGGTGGTTTGGTTTTGAGCTGCTTTTATTGTGGGGGGTTTGTTCCGCCTTCTCATCTAATTATCTCTTTTGTTCACTCTTTTTCGGATCACAAATAGAGTTTGTTCCCTACAAGAATCACATACATACATATTGATCACGTTCTTTGATATCACAAACTTTTTCGGCTTCTATTTTCTTTCATTTGTTTATTTATTTGTTCATTTCCGAATATACAGCTAGCAGAGGAGCACGCACACTATATAGTTGGCCAAACAAATTTCTTTTATTTATATTATTTGTTTTTTTGAGTAATCCCATGAGTTTTGGTGTTATCATTTTAGTACTTGACTTAGATCTATCTATAATATTTACAATTTTGATATCGCGAAACTATTTTCTGTTTACAAAATCTGATTTTAAAACCGATCGAAACGGTGTTACAAGTTTTATCTCAGGGTTTATGAGAAAAATAAAATAAAATAATATATGATTTCACCATAACCTAATAACACAGATCAAATATAATGTTGGGAGATTGGCAATCTTTGTTTAGATTTTTTTTTTTTTTGTCACGGCATTTTAAAAGGAGAAAACTCTCTCTACCATATTTCTTGTAACATTTCTTATTATTTATTAATATTGTTGTGTGTCTAGTTTTTTTATTATTATTATTCAGTGGCTGATTTACATAAGAGCAATGCTACATGTAGAATCAAATTTGTACAACAATTTTTACACCACAAAAAAATCAATACAAAATTTTAATTTATCAAATCTCACGATACATTGAATGCAAAATCTCACGATATCATATCAAAATCTTACGAGATAATAGCAAAATATCACAACATAATTGTTGTAAATATCGCTATACGATATATTGGTTGTATCTCTAGCATTATTTTTTACATAAGAGCAGACCTCAGGGGGTCCACGCGCCCCTCCCTTTTTCCCCCGAAATTTTTTAATAACATTATTATTATTGTATAGGAATTTTTTTGCTTTCAAGTATATATAATATTTGGACTTCAAAATTTAATCTATATATAATTAGTATAGTTGTGAGTTCTCTCTTTTCTTACACTAGACTTCGAGTCTTCTAAATTTTAATTTATAATTTATTTTCTTTTCTCTATTTCTCACATCAAATAGAAAGCTTACTCTTTCGGCGATATACTAATATTAATTTTGACTATTTTATTTATTTTTTTAATTATTACATTTTTGTTATTGAAAATTATGCAATGTATAATAATTATTTTCGTCATTTACAACCTCAAAACTAAAATCCTAGATCCCGTTGTTGATGCAACAAATTGATGGGTTATAGTCTAAAATTGTTGTTTATCTCAATTGTATATTCAATCAAATGATTAGGTTTGGGCTATGTCCATTTAATTATTAAGGTCCATCACTATTATATAAATCCACAATAAGTTAATTAAGATCCGCTACTAAGGTAGTGTTTGGGAGAGCTTCTAGGAAGCACTTCTCAACTTTTCGTTAACAAAATTTTACAAAATTTCAAAAATTTGTTAATGAAAAGCTGAGAAGTGCTTCCTAGAAGCTCTCCCAAACACCGCCTAAAGCACACTGAGACTAATCTCAGGTTTATTTAAACCCCAAGCCCGAGAAAAAAGGTTTATTTACTTCAATCCCATCAAGGGACTTGAGCCCAAGAAAAATGGTCCATTTACTTCAAATCCATCAAGAAGTCTATAGAGAGACATTCTCCTCTCATTTTAACATTTTAAGCTTCCTTCATTTGCTACGATTTCTGACTAGCGCTGACTTAAGCGTCGGCATCGAGCAAATTAACTCCAGACCGGACGCTTCAGATACTCCGTTCGTGACGCATATGACGATACACTATTTTTATAAGATTCACACGAATGACGTTTGCACACGTGGACTTGACACTCTTGCATTCCCTCGACATTGTTTGCTTCAGATCACGTATTATTTTGGCTACATCACAAATTTATAATTAAGATGCGGTTAGGAGGTGATACATTATATTTAGAAAATTAATTAATTTTAGTATGAATGGTAAAAAAAAATTTGCTTTATCAAACATAATCTCATTATTTTTAAATTTCCTCTCCTAATTTATAGAAGTGAAAATTAATAATTATGTTTAAAAATATTTAAAATATTTCTTAATTATTTTTTGTAATATAATTGAACGCGAGGAAAATCCATCTATCTAAACCTACACTAATGGGACTCTAACCCAATACTGAATGTGTGAAAAATTGGAGAGGCTTCTTTTGATCTTTAAGCCTATTTATAGGCGTTGATATGCAATGCTCATAAATGTTTACAAAATTATATGTTCTTCTCAATAAATATCTGTTGCCTTGAATTGTAAGTTTTGGAGACAATTTTTGATAAATAGTACAACTCTGCGCACTAACATTATTACGACGTCTACAGTGTACGAATGCTTAACTTTTCATTATAGTTAATAGATAAAATTTTGGTCTTCTAATTGAGTTGGGAATGTTTAAAAATAAGACTGAAATTCTTGAATATCTATGATAAATGTCGTCAGTCGTCCTTAACTTCAATTGTGGTCATGTCTGTTAAGCAGCCTTGACTAGTCAATTATGTCTTCAGTCATGGTGATATGATCAGTTGTCGTCTCTAGTCGTCAAATCCTGACTATATTCAAGTCTTGGTTTCCTAGAATATGTCAATCGTCTAGTTCAGTTTAGCAAGTCTAGTTTCACTTCAAAGACACTGTAGTAACCCAGAGCTCATTTTAAGATAATAATATGTTAAACATAATTAAAGGTTAGTAATTAACTAATTCCGGGATTTAATCGGACTTCAAAATCAAGAAATGAAATTTCATTGTCTGAGCCAGTTCGGACGATCCGAAGAGGACTTCGGACGGCCCGAACTTGACCACCGGGGGCTCCGAAGGTGAGCTTGTTGACTTCGGATTTAAGGCTAGTTCGGACGATCCGAACTCGAGTTCGGACGGCCCAAACTTGTTTGTGCCAAGTAGGCAGGATTACTCAGCAATGAATTTTGACAAGTGTCGGACTTAGAGCACTTCGGACGACCCGAAGTAGAGATCGGACGATCCGAACTCGATGTGTCTCGCATGCAGACAGTGAGTTGGATCGGACGATCCGAACTCAGGTTCGGAGGGCCCGAACTCGTCCGAAACGTTTCCTATAAATAGGGCTCTTCGGAGTTATAATTTGAATACGAATTCCCGAGTTTTCTTCTTTAGTTATTTAGTGTGAATTATACACTTGAGAGCCCTATCGGTTATAATAGAGGTTTTGGAATAACCAAGGAGTGGTTATAGTCATCCAGGACTAGCGACTCCAAAGGGCTATCTACGAACGAAGATATAGTCCGAGAATCTATTTAAGTTTTGGGAGTACTTATTAGCTTATTTAAGGCTTATAGAATTTATGTAGTGATACGGTAAACTGTTGAATATAGGCTTGAAAACTAGAATCCTACTATACTTGAATTAGCCTAGAGGTATGTACACATTGACTGAGATTGCCAGCGAGTATACATGTTTATATGTTGCATTTATTTGGCATTATTATATGGAATGATATATGATTTACCGCTTTCTATATTCATATGTCATGTGCATATATACATTGAGCCTATACCTTGATATACCTGATTATAGAGCCGCTCAGCTCTATACTCGATAGTCTGTCACTGAGAGTACCGCGACGGCGGGGGCATTTATGTCTGTCTACTCTGGTGTACTTGACGAGTGTGGTTGAACCCAGAGGTTGATCCGTGCGATGTCAGCACTTATGTGGCGCCGGTACTGAGCATGACTTTTCAGATGACCCTTTACCAGTCATCATGTTGCATGCATCATATTTATACGTGTATTCATGTTTATGTACTGGGCGTTAGCGCTCACGTCCTAGTTGTTATCTTTGACACCCTATTCCATGGGGCAGGTCGCAGGATGGACGGAGCTGGTGGTTCAAGGCAGGATTAGGGAGCAGGCCTTGAGGAGTTAATTATACAGCAGGATTCGACATAGCTGTATAATGTTTAATTTTAAGTATTTCGATATGGTTGTATCACTACTGATGAATAAGCTTGACACTTTTATACTAAGCTGATATGTAATTTATGGTTATGTTTCCGCACGTTTTACTCTGTTAAGTTATTTTGCTGTATTAAGTTTAATGCATGTTATTAGTTGCCAGTTAGTAGGTGATACCATGCAGGGTCACTATATTTTTGGTATCAGAGCATGCTTAGATTTTGGGATTAGTACTTGGGATTTAGAATTAGTTTTGAGTAATTCTTGCGCATTTGGGATTTTAATGTGCAATTCTTTTCAGGATATGGCTGACGAGAGTCACGGTAGTGTTGGCCAAGGAGGTGGTCATCATCATCGTCATCACCGCCATCATGATGATCAACATCGTCATCATGAGGGTAGACGTCGCTACTCTATCAATAAATTCATGCAAGTAGGACCGAAATCTTTGGTGGGAGGTGAGAATCCTGAACAAGCAAGAAGTTGGATGTCTAAACTCGAGAGTACTTTTTGTGCTTTTGATTGTACTGAGGATCAGAAATTGAAAGTTCTAGAATTTATTCTAGAGGATCGAGCACGTTTTTGGTGGGATGCCAAAGCTGCTCAGGCACGTACTGAGAGAGGACAGGTGACTTGGGGAGATTTCTGTCAGCAGTTCCAGAAACTGTATTTTCCTCCAGCTGTTCGCCAAGCACGATCAATGGAGTTGCTTACTCTGGCAAGGATCAATGACTATTGATCAATATCAGCAACGATTTCTTGATCTGCTACATTTCAGTCCTCATATTAATGAGAGTGATGCATCGAAGTATGATCTCTTTCTACAAGGCCTGAACAAAGATATCTACTCACAGGTTGTTGTCTTTGATGACCCAGTATCTTATGAGACTTTGGTGAAACGTTGCCATCTTGTGGAGACCAACAAGGCGTGCACATTTGTTGATGCCCGCACAACTTAGTGGATCATTTGAGCCTAGAGCTCAATCTGTTGTGCAATCTGGACCTACGTCTTCTTCTACTCCTACTACTTCATCTGGATCTCGTGGTTCACAAGGTATGTTCCGTTTTGGGAAGAAGAAGAAGGAGGAGGAGTTTTGATCACTGTGGAGGGAAGCATCCTGCAGCTTCATGTCGGAGAGTTACTGGTGCTTGTTATATTTGCGGTCAGCAGGGATATCTGCGGAGAGATTGTCCTCAGCGCATGGGTTCTGCTAGTGGATCGGGATCACAGGTTGGATCTCAGGCTTCTACTTTTCCACGATAGCAGCCAGCACCACAGAGTTCTTCTGGTTACCGTCCCCAGACTCAAGGGCAGGTATTTGCTTTGTCTCAAGAACAGGCTACTGAGGGAAGTGATCGCATGTTGGCAGGTACCTTTTTGTTATGTGGTATTCCTGCACTTGTTTTAATTGATACTGGAGCATCGCATTCCTTTATTTTTAGTCGCTTTGTTAAGAGACATAGATTACCTTATATATAATTAGATATGGATTTAGTTGTATCTACTCCGCTGGAGCAGGAGATAGTAACTAAGCGTCTAGTGATGGGTTGCCTTCTAGAGTTTGAGGGTAATGTATTGTCAGCTAATCTGATGATATTAGCAATGGCAGATTTTGATTGTATTTTTGGAATAGATATACTGACTTTGTATCACGCTACTGTGGATTGTTATCAGCGTCTGGTACAGTTTCATCCTGCTAAGGGTGATAGCTGGTATTTTTATGGTGAGGGTGTGCGACCTTCGATGCCACTTGTTTCGGCTCTGAAGGCATGTCATGTCTTGGAGTCAGGTGGGGAGGGCTACCTTATCTATGCAGTTGATATGTCTATGAGTAGTACGGGTATTGATCAGTTACCGATAGTCAGTGAGTTTCCTGATGTATTTCCTGATGAGATTCCTGGTTTTCCTCCGGTGCGAGAGGTTGAATTTGGTATTGATTTAGTACCAGGAACTATGCCTATATTTCGAGCGCCTTATCGTCTAGCACCATCAGAGATGAGGGAATTGAAACAGCAGTTATAAGATCTGCTTAATAAGGGATATATTCGTCCGAGTGTTTCTCCGTGGGGAGCACCTGTTTTGTTCGTCAAGAAGAAAGATGGATCGATGCGATTGTGTATTGATTACAGGCAGTTGAATCGTGTCACCATCAAGAATAAGTATCCTTTGCCGTGGATTGATGATCTATTTGATCAACTACAGGGTACTTCTGTTTACTCCAAGATAGATCTGAGATCTGGATACCACCAGATGCGGGTACGAGACTCAGATATTTTTACGACTATTTTTAGGACCAGATACGAGCATTATGAATTTTTGGTTATGCCATTTGGTTTGACGAATGCACCGGCAGTCTTTATGAATCTGATGAATCAGGTATTTCGAGAATATCTGGATAGATTTGTCATCGTCTTCATTGATGATATTCTTGTCTATTCTCATGACAAGGATGAGCATGCATAGCATTTGAGGATTGTTTTACAGACGTTACGAGATAAGCAGTTGTATGCGAAATTGAGCAAGTGTGAATTCTGGCTTGATCGGATAGTGTTTCTCGGTCATGTGATTTCTAATGAAGGGATATCTGTTGATCCTAGTAAGATAGAGGCAGTGCTGAACTGGTCTCGTCCGACGACGGTTGCTGAGATTCGTAGTTTCTTGGGTCTAGCTGGATATTACCGTCGGTTCATCGAGAATTTTGCACAGTTGGCCAGGCCTTTGACACAGCTTACATGGAAAGATGTTGCCTTCATATGGTCCTCGGATTGTGAGGAGTCATTTCATGAGCTGCGTGGATGTCTTACTACTGCACCTGTGCTAGCTCTACCTTCTAGATCAGGAGGTTATGTTGTCTATACTGATGCCTCTGGTCAGGGGTTAGGATGTGTTCTGACACAGCATGTACATGTTATTGCCTATGCTTCTCGACAGTTGAAGACGCATGAGAGTAATTATCTAGTACATGATCTCAAGTTAGCCGCCATTGTATTTGCACTCAAGATCTGAAGGCATTATCTTTATGGCGAGAAATTTGAGATATTCACGGATCACAAGAGTTTGAAGTATTTATTCACTCAGACGGAGTTGAATATGCGACAGAACGCTGGATAGATCTTCTGAAGGATTATGATTGTGAAATCAAATATCATCCAGGTTCTGTTAATCTTACTGCTGATGCCTTGAGTCGGCAGGTAAGACTTTCTGCACTTCAGACTAGTGAAGTATCTCATATGATTCAAGAGTGATGTTCATTGAGTTTTACGCTAAAGCACAAGAAAGGGAGAAATGAGATTCGATTGTATACTATTTTGTCTAAGCCAGCATTGTATTCTCGGATAAAAAATGCTCAGATATCTGATGTTAAGACTCAGCGTTTGGCACGTTTAGCCAATGAAGTTAATACATCTGGATTTCATTTTCAGGCAGATGGTTTATGCGGAGCTCAGGAACGATATTCTATCTCAAGCTCACAGGAGTCGATTATCAATTCATCCTGAAAGCATGAAAATGTATAAGGACTTGCGAACGAGATTCTGGTGGAATGGGATGAAGCGGAGTGTGTATCAATTTGTTTCAAGATGTTTGGTTTGTCAACGAATCAAGGCTGAACACCGACGACCAGGTGGATTATTGCAGAATCTTGAGATTCCCGAATGGAAGTGGGAGCACGTAACTATGGATTTTGTTACCCACTTACCTATGACTTCACGTCAGTGTGATGCTAACTGGGTCGTTGTTGACCGTTTGATGAAATCAGCACACTTTATTCCTTATAACCGGGAGTATTCTTATGATCGCATGTCACGTTTATACATCCAAGAAATAGTGCGATTGCATGGGATTCCAGTGAGCATAGTCAGTGATAGAGACCCGAGATTTACCTCACGTTTTTGGGGTAGTTTTCAGGAGGCGTTGGGTACCACTCTGAGTTTGAGCACTGCATATCATCCGGAGACTGACGGACAGTCAGAGCGGACGATTCGTACATTGGAGGATATGCTACGTTCTTCTGTCATGGACTTTGGCTTATCTTGGCAGGATCAGTTACCTTTGATCGAATTTGCCTATAATAACAGTTATCATTGTAGTATTGATATGACACCTTTCGAGGCATTGTACGGTCGACGGTGTCGTACTCCGTTATTCTGGGATGAAGTCGGGGAACGACAAGTCGAGGGTCCTGAATTGGTGCAGCAGATTGTAGACAAGGTAGATTTGATCAAGCATAGGATCAAAGTTGCTCAAGATAGACAAGCCAGTTATGCTAATATTCATCGCAGGCCACTTCAGTTTGAGCCTGGTGAATATGTGTTTCTACGAGTATCAGCTTTCAGGAAGGTGATGAGATTCGGCGTGAAAGGCAAGTTGTCTCCTTGTTTTATTGGACCTTTCCAAATACTGGAGAAGATCAGAGATGTTGCATATCGTTTGGCTTTACCGCCAAATATTTCCAGTATACATAATGTTTTTCATGTGTCGTTACTTCGACAGTATATAGCTGATGAATCTCATGTGATTCAGTCTACTGATATTCAGCTAGAGCCAGATCTGTCTTTTGTTGAACGACCAATCCGTATCTTAGACAGAAAGGAGAAAGTTCTTCGGAACAAGACTATACCACTTGTGATGGTACAGTGGCAGCGCCGAGGCGTTGAAGAAGCAACTTGGGAAACTGAGAGTCGTATGCAAGCAGAATATCCTGAGTTGTTTGCTTTGTATTTTTTATTACCATGTAGTTGTAATTACAGTTGTTGTAATAAAACGTGGTTTGATATTTCATATTGTATCTTGATTTGTCTTTAGATGTTATTTCGCGGACGAAATATCTAAAGGTGGGGAGAATGTAGTAACCCAGAACTCATTTTAAGATAATAATATGTTAAACATAATTAAATGTTAGTAATTAACCAATTCCGGGATTTAATCGAACTTCAGAAGCAAGAAATAAAATTTCATTGTCTGAGCCAGTTCGGACGATCCAAAGAGAACTTCGGACGGCCCGAACTTGACCACCGGGGGCTCCGAAGGTGAGCTTGTTGACTTCGGAATTAAGGCTGGTTCGAACGATCCGAACTCGAGTTCGGACGGCCCGAACTTGTTTGTGCCAAGTAGGCAGGATTACTCAGCAATGAATTTTGACAAGTGTCGGACTTAGAGCACTTCGGATGACCCAAAGTAGAGATCGGACGATCCGAACTCGACGTGTCTCGCATGCAGACAGTGAGTTGGATCGGACGATCCGAACTCAGGTTCGGAGGGCCCGAACTCATCTGAAACTTTTCCTATAAATAGGGCACTTCGGAGTCATAATTTGAATACGAATTCCCGAGTTTTCTTCTTCAGTTATTTAGTGTGAGTTATACACTTGAGAGCCCTATCGGTTATAATAGAGGTTCTGGAATAACCAAGGAGTGGTTATAGTCATCCGGGACTAGCGACTCCAAAGGGCTATCTACGGACGAAGGTATGGTCCGGGAATCTATTTAAGTTTTTGGAGTACTTATTAGCTTAGTTAAGGCTTATAGAATTTATGTAGTGATACGGTGAACTTTTGAATATAGGCTTGAAAACTAGGATCCTACTATACTTGAATTAGCCTAGAGGTACGTACATATTGACTGAGATTGCCAGCAAGTATACATGTTTATATGTTGCATTTATTTGGCATTATTATATGGCATGATATATGATTTACCGCTTTCTATATTCATATGTCATGTGCATATACACGTTGAGCCTATACCTTGATATACCTGATTATAGAGCCGCTCAGCTCTATACTCGATAGTCTGTCACTGAGAGTACCGCGACGGCGGGGGCATTTATGTCTGTCTACTCTGGTGTACTTGACGAGTGTGGTTGAACCCAGAGGTTGATCCGTGCGGTGGCAGCACTCATGTGGCGCCGGTACTGAGCATGACTTTTCAGATGACCCTTTATCAGTCATCATGTTGCATGCATCATATTTATACGTGTACTCATGTTTATGTACTGGACGTTAGCGCTCACGTCCTAGTTGTTATCTTGGACACCCTATTCCATGGGGCAGGTCGCAGGATGGACGGAGCTGGTGGTTCAAGGCAGGATTAGGGAGCAGGCCTTGAGGAGTTAATTATACAGCAGGATTCGATATAGCTGTATAATGTTTACTTTTAAGTATTTCGATATGGTTGTATCACTACTGATAAATAAGCTTGACACTTTTATACTAAGCTGATAAGTAATTTATGGTTATGTTTCCGCACGTTTTACTCTGTTAAGTTATTTTGCTGTATTAAGTTAATGCATGCTATTAGTTGCCAGTTAGTAGGTGATACCATGCAGGGTTACTACAGACTCAACCTTGTCACTAAGCTAAGAAATCATTGGCTCACCATTCAAAAATATATTTTATTTCTTTCTAATACTTTTTTTTTTCAAAAAAACCATGAGGATATTAGGTAATCGATTTTGTTATGGCGTGACACACCAATGTTTTTTTTAATTTTTAATTTTTAATTTTCAATTTTGCTCCAACGTCCTATTTGATATGTAAATTTCATTCGGTACATTTATTAGTAATAACTAGTGTATTGATTTTAATATTTTTGTAATTAATTTGATTTATATTGAAATAAGAGAAATATCATAATTGTAAAAAAATTTGAAGGACTAAACTACAATTTGAAATATCGAATTTTTTTAAAAAACAGAATAAAAAGCTTAATATCTATATCACATAAGGACAATTCTGGTAAAAAAAATGGTGTCTAATGAACATATTCTTTTTATAAAGGAGATTATCTTAGTATATATATCATTTTTTTCCACATTTTTTTCAACTAACTTCTATAAAATAGAATAACTAACCTTTTTTTTTTAAAAAAATGTATATAAGAAATTTTATATGTAAAATAATCATAAAATTAAACCAAATATTTTCAGAAAAAAGAAGAAAAATAAAAAGAAAAGTAAACCAATTATTATTTGAAAAATAAAAATATATTATATAATTAAGCAAGTTAACGCATACTCTATAAAATTGGTTACTAATTTTCCCCGTTGCATTTGTGCTAAGTATTAAATACTCGTGTAAAAAATAATGTTTTTTAAATCTTGAATTGTTGTTAAGATATTTTGAAAATAATAAAATCTCGTGGGAGTGTTTAGAAAAGTAAAAATCAATTACTTGATGCTTAAAATCGAGTAACATATTGCTCAAAAAAAAAAAATCGAGTAACATATATTTTCAAAAAAAAAAAAAAGAGTAACATATATAAGATGATATTATCTAAAACGGGATGATACAAGTAATTAAATGACCCTACACGACTTTCCAATCAATCCAGGATAATTTTTTCACTTAATTGGTTAATGAGATGACGATCAATAAATAATATAAATATAATAAAATAATATATTTAGATAAGATAATATTGTATATTAATTCTTATCAAAAAATTGAACAAAATAAGTTGAATAATCAATCATTGACGAAATTGAGTCAAAGATCTTGATACTAAGTCATAAGGACCCAAATACAACAAACACTTGGACATCTGCTTAGCTAGCGTGCAATCCGGTGCGCCAAGTGTCCCAACAATCCTCTACACGCAAGTTGACAATTTGAACTTGTGATAGCTTTATTCGACGCTGCCCGAGGGAAAGTCAATATATTATATACCAGCCAACGGGTTAGTCTATGCTACACCTGGAATATTTTTTTTTCTATTTTAATATCATTAGATCACGTGAAACTCATATATTTTTATGGAAATTGACATATGTCTTGATGATTCAATGGTTGATATTTGACCACATCATGTAGGGAAAAGTACTCCAAGTGTAGCATAGAGCCAACCCAAGGATTTTACCCTTCTAACTACGTGGAACGTTTATTTTTATGACACAGAGTGTTTGGATTTTAGAATTTTATAAGCTCTAAGATCTCATTTTAAAAATAAACGGTTTTGTGTTTGGATTTTAGAATTTTATAAGCTCTAAGATCTTATTTTAAAAATAAACGGTTTTGTGTTTGGATTTTAGGATTTATAAGTTGTAAGGTTTTATTTTAAAAATAAACGATGAAAGTGTTTAGATAATCTTATTGTAAACAACTGAAAAATGTGTTTGATATTATAAGATATTTTTATCATTAAAATTATCAAAAAGAATATAATACTATGAAGATATTGAAAATAATTATATATATACGAAAATTGTTTTAGAATTTTATCATAAATATTAAAAATATATTTAAATAATAAAACTATTTTATATTTTAATTTAGAAAAATTGATATTCTTTGAATTTTTTAAAAATATATATTTAATGTTATCATTAATATGTTCAAGTAAAAAAATGCTTTAAAAAGTACTCAACAATACATTTTGTTTTTTTAAAATTCTAAGAAAAATATAGAACAAAACCTTATTTTAAATTTATAAAAAATCAAAATGATAAATTTTAGTTCTTTAGATTAATGTGAAAAATGGGTTGGGGCCATGTGGGTATTTAAGAAAGTATACAAGGATAATATGGGGAAGTAAAATAATGAAATAAGACTTTTTTTAAAAAATAAGGTGAGGTAACTTTTTTTAAAAACAACTTATAATGCTAAATAACTAATTTTGATAGTTTATAAGTTGTTTGAAAAAACAAATTTTCAAACAAATTTAAATAGATTATAAACTCTGAAACATCCTATAAGTTGTTTTCAAAATTTTATAAGTTTTGCTAAACACACTCGTACTTGCGAGTTTCTCTTGTACTTAACTTGAAATGTGAAATTTTTAATCTTACCAAACAAAATAAAAATTTAATTTTTTTCTCCTAAAATGTCTTTTCTAAGATGATGTCACATATCTTTATCCATGAAACGAGATAATTTTGTCCATATTTACATTAAAAAGTAATAATTTTAGCATAAAACATGGGTGACTGGCCGATAATTTCAGTTATGAATAAATCTAGCAAGCGAATTAGGTCAAGTAATAGTAAATGTACAACGAGTTCAAATATCGATCCCATAGAGACGGTAGTTAATGCTCAAGATTTAATTATTTTACTTAATTTAGACGAAATAATAAAATGTTGTGTGATGATATGAATAAATATTCAATTACTGAAAACAAAATAAAAATCAAAATAATAAATAATTATGAAACTATCTAACAATTAAAGTTCAATAATAAATTCAATTAAAACGAGATAACCAAGACACACGAAGGTACCGAGCTAATTTATGCATCCACATGACACAAACTGAAAATTATGTTTATTCTTATCACGGTGCACTTTTATATATTATATATTATTCAACAATATATTTCTAGACTTGCTAAACATATTCAAGTTGGACGGATTAATCATTTCTAATTAATTCTAATCAAATTCAAACGCATTAAATATTTATGAAAATTCAGTTTTTACCTAAAAGTGCATATTGAAACCGAATATTATTTCTAATCGGTTTAACCATAAGTTGATTGACATCTTTGAAGCTATCTATAATCAATCCTCTTTCGATTTGTGATTAATCAACAAACATGTGACTAAGTGATTAGGCTATTCACAAGAAAAATTAAACTAACATCAATCAATGATTGAAAATATTCAAAATATCTCAAACATGCAACCACGTGTCAAACATAAATCAGTATCGACCCAATCTCGTGGTCTTAGTTAAAACGAAAACTACTCTATAAACGTAAACATAATTCCAAACAAAGTTTTAATCATCAAAAGAAATAGAATGAAGAAGAAAGATGAAGTAGATCTCTGTGTTCTTCAATTCTTCAGCCCTAGCCGTCGTCTTCCTTGTAAAATCTGAATCTCCCTGATGGAAATTCGATATATATAATCCTAGAATCCATGATCTCGTTGTTTCCTTTTAAAAGACTCCGCCAAATAAAAAATTCCTTCACGCGATCGCGCTCGAGCGCAAAAAATGCCCCATCGAGCGCCAAGTTTTCTGATTTGCACATCAATTTTTCCACCGATCGCGCTCGAGCGCATGAAACACGTGCTCGAGCGCGCAAATTTCTGCCCCATTCCATCGGATTTGCTCACACGCGCTCGAGCAGGTAAAAGCTACCACTCAAGCGTCTCAACTTCTGCCCAAAATACCGATTTCTTCATAAATTCTACAATTAAACCAGGAAAAGTGAGGTGTAGATATATAATATGTATGAAAAACAATAAAATCAAACTTTAATGATTCTAACATAAAACGAATGTATGCAAAATAGACCCAAAAAATTACCATAAAATAATGAATTAAAATACACTTATCAGTTACCCAATTAGAAGATCAGTGTCATAAAATTGACTCATGAGACCGTCACACAAGAATTTTTGTGTTTCTCTTATAACTAAAGACACTAATATGCAACATGATGCATGTGAGAGATTGACGGGATTTTTCTCAATGAGAATATTCGATGAGATATATGACTAAAACTTAGTCTCTCTTTCGAAATTATATAGCAGATGATAACAATGTTATTCATGTAATTGAAATTAAATAGTAAACTGTCGTTGGAATATTACTCTTAGAGTGCAATAAATATTCATGCTGGATAGAGCGATCGAACCATGACGTTTGTGCTGCTGTGCGATTTAAAATATTTGAGTTGCATTATTACCACCAGGTATAACTTTTGGTAAACAAAGCGGCAAACATACGGTCCTACAATTGATATTTGAGCCAAGCCAAGGTCATTAGTTCGATTCACATTGATTGAAACGAGTCCAATTATTGGAAGGATATTGTTGAAGTACAATAATTGTCCCTGCAGGGTAGAGCGATCGAACCATGACGCTTGGGCTGTTGTGCGATTTAAAATATTTGAGTTGCACCCTGATGCTTGGGTTGTTGCATGTGCGGTTTAAAAGATTTGAATTACATCATTACCACTAGCTATAACTTTTGGTAAAATTACAAACGTTCAGTCTTACGATTACACAATAACTAGATCTATTAGAAAAAAAAAAGAACGACAACAAACTTTGTAAGGCCCCATTCGGTATCAAAAGTCAGAACAGAAAAATATTTTTTTAAAAAAAATTGTTTTTTTAGTTTTTAAGATGTTTGGATGATTATTTAAATGCTTAAAAAATTACTTTTTTAAGTCAAATTTAGAGCTTTTTCAAAAACCCAAAATTAGGGCTAAAAATCATTTTTTTTAAAAAAAAATCTATGAAATCCAAACGAGTTCTAAGTCGAGTCAAGTCTCGCTACCATGATGACTAGATGAATATTGATTATTAACACTAGCTAATATTATGGTTAATGATTCAATTCACCATTGATTAAACATATTTTGTCTATGATGCATTCTTTAAATTTTATGATCTATTTTATTATGTAATTGAGGGACACACATTTCAATTTTCATCATAAACGTGTGGTTTGTCTAAAGTTGATCACGGCGCGTCTAATAAGTAATTAGTAAATTAGTCCTTGTTTGATCATTTCCAGTACTCGTTCGTCGAAGTGATGACGTCGTTGATTTGCCTAGCCTACAAAAACACATAAAAGTGGGTAAAAAAGGCAACCATTAATTAATCTATATATGGGCAATCAATGCGCAGCGCAGGTAAACCAATGCGCAGGAAGTACCCCATAGCTAGCTTTAATTGTGTAGATATCGAGTCCCAGAAATAAATACAAAACAAATTATGAGAAAAATTTGTCCAACATTATTGATAGTAGCGGTACTCAATCTGATTAGTATTTGTGGGGCAGACGATGAGTCCTCTCTTTTGGCCATCAAGGCTCATTTAGCCTCCCACTCCAACACCATATTGGCTACAAACTGGACGCAGGGGACGGACTTCTGTACCTGGATTGGCATCATCTGCGGCCGGAAGCACCTCAGAGTCACTGGTTTGAATCTCTTCAACATGGGTTTACAAGGAACCATTCCACTACAAATCAGCAATCTGTCTTTTTTGACATTCTTGGACATAAGCAACAACAGCTTCAGCAGCCAAATCCCAGATGGGATATGGAATCTGAGACGGCTCCGTGTTATGAACATGAGATACAATCAGCTCAGCGGTCCCATCCCCTCGAGTTTGGGCTCTTTGTCCAATCTTGAATCTCTAATCTTGCGAGGGAATTCTCTCTCTGGATCAGTACCATGGAGCAAATTCAACTTTTCAAAGCTCACAACAATTGATCTGGATGATAACCACTTAACTGGAACGCTGCCTACAGACATTTGCCAACAATTACCAAACTTAAGATATTTACTGGCTTACCGAAATCAAATACATGGGGATATCCCAAAATCTTTGGGTAAATGTGCACACCTAAAGGTACTGGACTTGGTAGTCAATAGTTTCAGCGGGAGCATCCCCATGGAAATTGGAAACTTGTCACAGCTCCTGTATTTCTCCGTCGGACAAAGTAAACTGACAGGTACTAAGCATGTTTCATGTTAGGATTTTTAAAAGTCACGTACAACAAGATTATATATTTGCTTTGAAATTACAAAATTATTATTCTCTACACAGGCACTGTTCCATCCTCGATTGGGAATTTGTCGAATTTGGAGTATTTAAGGATAAGGGAAACCAATATCCAAGGCAACATTCCCTTGGAACTGGGAAGTTTATGGAGTTTAACTGTGTTGGATTTGGCATCCAACAGACTCAGCGGTGAAGTCCCACGCTCTGTTTTCAATCTCTCCAATTTGCAAACACTTTCCTTCGTGGAGAATAATAATCTATCTGGTACTCTCCCTCCTTTGATCGGCAAAAGTCTTCCGAATCTTGAGCGTCTTTTACTTGGCGTGAATCGATTCCATGGAAGCATCCCGACTTCTATTTCAAATCTCTCCAGACTCGTTTCTCTCGATCTCTCTTCCAACTCTTTCACTGGCCTCATACCAATATCTCTCAGGAATCTACCCCTGCTTCAACTGTTTAATTTGGAACTTAATTATTTCACCAACAATTTATCCATACCAAACCAAGACTTTTTAACTCCGCTTGCAAATTGCAAGAATCTCCAGATAATTAGCTTTTCCAGTAATCCCATAACCGGAATGCTTCCCAAATCTATTGGGTCCAGCAATCTTTCTGCATCTGTAGATACTTTACTTGCCTTCTCTTGCGAGATGGAAGGCCGAATCCCCGAAGAAATTGGGAATCTTAGCAGCTTGATTAGGTTACACATCGGAAAAAATGAGTTAACAGGGGTGATTCCTGAGACTCTGCAAACTTTAACGAACTTGCAGCTATTTGCAGTGAATGAAAATAAGCTGGAGGGTTCCATCCCTCTTGGCTTTTGCAATCTGAAAAACATGTATGCTGCATCTTTTTCGGAGAACAGAATGTCTGGAATGCTACCAAGTTGTTTAGGGTCTCTACCATTGCTGAAATTAATAGACGTTTCGGTTAACACCTTCAATGCTAGCATACCGAACACTTTTTGGTTGAATAAGGTGATTCAAAATGTATCTTTCTCTAATAACTTTTTCGATGGCTCCATATCCGAAGAAATAGGCAATATGGAGAGCTTGGTGGAGTTAGATTTATCTGAAAATCAACTCTCTGGAAGAATTCCAACAAGTATCGTGAAGCTTCAGAGTCTAAGCAATTTAGCATTATCGAATAACAGCTTCGATGGTGAAATACCGGATTCCTTTGCAGACTTGAAGGTCTTGGAACACTTGGACCTATCCCTCAACAATCTTTCCGGTTCCATTCCACGGTTGTTGGAGACACTTCCAAATCTCAAGTACTTGAATGTTTCTTTCAATGAACTCAGTGGTGAAATTCCAAATGGAGGGAATTTTGTCAACTTCACGGCTGATTCTTTCAAAGGTAATACAGATTTGTGTGGAGCTTCTCGACTCAATCTCAAGCCATGCAAAGAAAATAATGTCATGCGAAAAACATCAAGTAACAAGAGGCTTTTAAGGTTCATACTGCCACCGATACTTTCATTTGTTGTTGTTGCCACAATTGTAATCTTGTATCTAAAATATGGTGGTAGAAAGACCATATTTTTTCCAACTCTGCCCAATATCCCTAGCCTCATACTCGAGAGAATATCATATCATGAAATTGTTCGAGCCACTAACAACTTCGATCAAGGAAATCTGATTGGAAGCGGAAGCTACGGCTTGGTGTATAAAGGGGTTTTTTCTGATGAGAAGACGTATGCTGTCAAGGTCTTCAATTCAGACATGCAGCGGGCACTACAGAGCTTCGACACTGAGTGCCTAATAATGCGTAGTATTCGTCATAGAAATCTAGTTAAGGTCATTACTAGTTGTTCCAACCTCGATTTCAAGGCTTTGGTGATGGCATATATTCCCAACGGAGACCTTGACAAATGGCTCTACTCACCTGAATTATCCTTAACTTTGGTTCGAAAATTGGGAATAATGATAGATGTCGCATCTGCAATAGAGTATCTGCATCATGGGTATTCCTCACCGATCGTGCATTGCGATTTGAAGCCAAGTAATATCCTCATGGATGAAGATATGATTGCATACGTAGGTGACTTTGGCATAGCCAAACTCCTCACAGAAGAACAGAGAATGGAGCAAACTAAAACTCTGGGTACAATTGGGTATATGGCACCAGGTAATTCAAATTTAAGTATCATGCTATTCAAATTAATTTGGTCGAATATATATTATATATAGCATATTCATGCATTGATTTAGCTACTGATCTTTCATGTGTTTCGATGACGGCTTGTTCGTCTTGTCAGAGTATGGATCCACGGGTATAGTTTCGACCATGGCGGATGTTTATAGCTATGGGATTTTGTTGATGGAAACATTTACAGGAAAGAAGCCAACAGACGACATGTTTTCGGGTGAGTTGACATTGACAAAATGGGTGTCTGAATCGTTTCGCGACGATATAATGCAGATAGTCCACAACCCTTTATTGAGTTCAGATGAAGTGATCAGTAGAAGTAAATATGAGAAGTGCTTGATATCGATCTTAGATGTCGCCTTAGAATGTGCAGCAGAGATTCCTGAAATGCGGCTTAAAATGAATGACGTTGTATCGAAGCTCCAGAAGATTAAAATCGAATTGCTTCACTAGATAAACTGAAATGGCTGTGATCATATATATGATGATAATATTTGAGGAACAAAAACTTGTACTTTTCGTTTCTTGATTGTATTTATATATGGCATTCTTGAATGCTTAAAATAAAAATGTGGTTGAACACCTGATACGTAGTATACAAAGTAATAAATAATATTTTTCAAAAATCAGATAAGATCAAACATATATCTCATAAAATAGTTATGTGAGACAATCAGTAATAAGAGTTTTGGTGTTGAACGAAACTTCCATTTCTCCATTCCTTCAAATCCTATAAACATTAAATCATGTTTTTTTTGTTATGAATATTTTCTATATAGTTGGGGGGATGTCGGACTTTGGAAGTTGGAAAATATTATAAATTATAAATGATGAATTATTTTAATTTAATTCAAAAAATATTTATTAATTTTTACTTATTTAAAATAGGTTGAAAATTTAAAGATGAAAGTATGTTTGATAAAGCAAAACATTTTTCAGTAGTCTCCTAAGAGACATTCTTATAATGAATTTATATACGAGTCGATCCGATTCATATCTATCATGAAAAGTGGGTCGGATCAAATATGAGATTAGTCTCATAAAATTCATCTGTGAGACTGTATCACACGATTATTTATAAATACTAGCAACGACACACACGAGTTGCGTTTGTACCATAATAAATGAAAAATTAAAAATGTATACGATTCTTCATATTTGTTTGTAGAGACTTGATCCCCCGCACCCTAGGGTGCGGGAAATCCGTGCACACCCATGCTCAAAATAATTTCGATTGACTTGAAATTTTTACGGTAGGATCGTTTTAAAAATACGAATCCAACGATATATCATTAGTTAGTCTCTAATAGAGACAATTTAATTTTTTTTGTCGCTAATAGTGACGGCTGATAATGGTTTAGACACTATTAGAGACGATATTTAAGACGTCATTATTAGCGACACATAACAAATATTTTGTCGTAATTAGCGACGGAAAAAAGATTTAGTCGCAATTAGCGACGTTTTGTCATTAGTTAGTCTGTAATTTAACGACAAATATTTATGTGTGTCGTTATTAGCGACGAATTTTATGACGTAGTCGCTAATGTGATTACGTACACTTTTAGCGACGACCTATTTTATTTGAAGTTCGTACTAAATAGCGATGAACATCAATAATTAAATTCATCGCCTTCATTTTTAGCAAAAAATATTTTGTTTTAGTTGCTAAATTCAGCGACAATTCAGCGACTAAAATACAAAACTCGTCGCTGAATTTGAAATATTGGAATTAGCGACGTAGTTTTAAAAATTTGTCGCTAATAGCGAAGGTTTGTTACAAATTGTCGCTAATTTTAGGAACAAATTTTCAAATTTCGTCGCTAATTGCCCTGTTTTCTTGTAGCTTGTAATCTTTTATTTTTTTTTTTTGTAATCTTTATCTTTCTTAAGTCTTTATTATTGTATATAAACATTCTATGTAATCATTCTTGAGATATATGAAAATATCATTCTCTCATTAGTTTTTACATACAGTAGTGGTACTCAATCTGATTATTTTCAGGGCTGACGATGAGTCCTTTCTTCTAGCCATCAAGGCTCATTTAGCCTCCGTCCCCGACACCATATTGGCTGAAAACTGGACGCACGAGACTTACTGTTGTACCTGGATTGGCATCATCGACGCTCAGAAGCAGTCACGATTTTGGCATAAAAAGTAATTATTTTTTTTATGGATGACCCAATTAGAAGATTTATCTCATAAAATTGACTCATAATACCGTCTCGCAGAAATTTTTGTGTTTTTCTTATAACTAAAGACACTAACATGCAACATGATGCATGTGAGAGATTTCCGGGATTTTTCTCAATGAAATTATTGTTGGAAAACTGCGGCGTTCAGATCAATCAGAATTGATACCCAGTGCAGCGAAAGTTTAAAAATTTTTTTTGTATGGAACGATTCCATAGTGTGGGTATCAAAACTTACGATTAAATTATGTGTGTGTAAAAATTAAATAACGATTATTAAATTTTTACCTTCAATCTCGAATCGAGATTTATGGACACCAAACAGATTGCTCTGCTCTTCTTGTATCTCCCTGGAACTGATGACCGAACCTTTCTTCAATCAGGTCCACGAATAGAGATTTAATCCCTCTGATAGATTGCACTAGAAAATCTATCAGAAGTTTTCTACGATGAGAGTAACGAATTTGATTCGCTATTCCAGACTGCAATTCAAAATCACAGACCGGAATATCTCAGGCAGAGAAGGGAGGGGCGACGGCTACCAAGAGAGTGTAGGCTAGGGTTTTCGAAAATCCTCACTCAATTGTGACCTGTTGTGTGTAATTTCTGTACTGCAATAACTTATTTATAATGCAGGCCACTAACAGCTTAGGGCCCATTAGTCATAAGTTCAGGCCCGACAAACAAAGCCCGCATGTTCAGAAATTAATATAAAATTCACCGTGACTCCGATTGATAAACCGATTTCACCAATGTGCACAGAAACCATTTCTGCACCTTTTAAAGTCAAGATAAATTTTTCTGAATCCGAATTCAGTGGTTTCCAAAAATGTCCATCCCTATGTCATTTTAGGAAATTCTACTCCCTTACTCTTAATTAAGAAGTCCAACTTCTTTGTTCATTAAATTTAACTCTTTAAATTTAACTATCTCAACGGGGATTAAAAATCCATTACTCTGTGTGACCCTCAATGGTTCAGGGATACAGCTAGCCGTGGGCTCACAACTCCTTGTGACTCGGAACAACGATTTCCGACTTGCCCATCGAATCATGGTAAAGCGCCTAGCAACATCGCCCCATAATTCCCTAGGTATCACTGATAGTGCCTACAAGAACCAATAGATTTTGGTTAGCGTACAGTACGGTCCCTTCATCCATATATCCCGATCGAATCAACAACCATTGGTATATCGAGAGTCGCTCGAGATTTGATAACTATGCAATACATCTTGAAGATCAAATTAGTGACATCGCATGTGCTACTAAGAAACCATTTCTTAAATCACATCAAGTACTCTGGCCAGAGATTCGTCACACTAATATCTCCTCAGATCGCATAGGATATCCATACTCGCAAGTATGTGGTGAATCCTTGACAACAATGCATCGACTCCTATATGTGTTGTAACTGTACCCAATCCCGACACCTGATGACCCCAATAGAGTCGGTAAACGAGTCAAAGCACAGTACTAGCATATAGAGTCTCAATGATGTTTCAAGTAGTAAGGACTAATGGTGTACAACCAAAACCGCGGACTTTATCCACTCGATAAGTGATAACCACTTGGAAAGTCCGGATAGGGTAGTTCGATCATTCATCATATGAATATCCATTTGCATGCTTCGAACATCTCCATGTTCCTTACCAATGAAACGTGGTACTCTGCATCGCAAATGCTAGTCTCAAACTCGAGCGATCCTTATCCTTATTATCGGACGGCTCAATCGACTAGGAACAGTTTAGAATATACAGTGACTATAAGATGTGTTTCATGATAGACATCCTCATGTTCTACCACATCTTACATACACTATAGTATATTCAAGGTCTTTATCAAAACAACAATAGTATATCACAATATAACAATATGAAGAAAGATAAAGTCATTGCCTTTAATAAAAGTGTAAATTATATTAAACAAAAGATTGTTTATACAAAGAGTCATCAAAGCCCATAGCCACAAGTTGGCTCACTGGGCACCCACTCTTTCAATCTCCCACTTGCCCTATAGCCAACTAGTCATACTACGTAGACCCATTGCTTTGCGATGTTTGTTAAATAATGGTCCTGGCAAGGGCTTAGTAAGTGGATCAGCGATATTGTCTGCAGAGGCCACTCGTTCGACAGTGATGTCTCCTCTTTCCACAATCTCCCGGATGATGTGGTATTTCCTCAGTACGTGTTTGGATCTTTGATGAGACCTTGGTTCCTTTTCTTGAGCAACGGCACCCGTGTTGTCACAGTACACCGGGACTGGACCAACAACTTCAGGAATGACGCCCAACTCTTGGACGAAATTCCTCATCCAAACGGCCTCTTTAGCAGCAGCTGATGCTGCAATGTATTCAGCCTCAGTGGTGGAATCCGCTGTGGTGTTGTGCTTGGAACGCTTCCAAGAGACACACCGCCATTGAGCATGAACACAAATCCAGAGGTTGACTTCGAGTCATCCACGTCACTTTGGAAGCTAGAGTCGGTATAGCCTTCCAATTTCAGTTCTCTTCCTCCATATACCATGAACATATTCTTAGTCCTTCGTAAGTACTTAAGAATGTCCTTCACGGCTTTCCAATGCATTTGACCGGGATTAGCTTGATATCTGCTCGTGACACTCAGAGCAAATGCTACATCCGGTCTGGTAGATATCATCCCATACATGATACTACCTATAGCTGACGCATATGGTACATGTGTCATATTCTCTATCTCTTCATCAGTCTTGGGACACATAGACTTGGATAGAGAAACTCCATGACACATGGGTAGATGTCCTCTCTTGGACCCATCCATTGAAAACCGTTTCAATATGGTGTCGATGTAGGTTGATTGAGTGAGTCCTATCATTCTCTTAGATCTATCTCTATAGATCTGTATCCCAAGAATATAGGATGCCTCACCCAAATCCTTCATCGAGAATCTACCTGATAACCATATCTTTGTTGACTGCAACATCCCTACATCATTCCCAATGAGTAGGATGTCATCAACATAAAGTACTAAGAATGTCACAGCATCCTTAACTATTTTCTTGTACACGCATGGTTCCTCCGGGTTCTTGATGAAACCAAAATCTTTCATTGTTTCATCAAATTTCTGGTTCCAACTTCTTGATGCTTGTTTTAGACCATAAATTGATCTCTGAAGCTTGCATACCTTATGCTCGCTTCCCATGGATGTGAACCCCTCAGGCTGCTTCATATAGATTTCTTCCTTAATGTCTCCATTAAGAAAAGCAGTCTTCACATCCATTTGCCATATCTCATAGTCATACCATGCAGCTATGGCAATAAGGATTCTTATGGACTTGAACATTGCAACTGGTGAAAAGGTTTCATCATAGTTAACTCCTTGTCTTTGAGTATAACCTTTCGCCACCAATCGCGCCTTGTAGGTCAATACCTTACCATCAGGCCCAAGCTTTCTCTTGTAGATCCATTTACACCCTATTGGAACAATTCCATCGGGAGGATCTACTAAAGACCAAACTTGGTTTGTATGCATCGAATCAATTTCCGACTGCATAGCTTCAAGCCATAAATTTGAATCCGCATCAGAAATTGCTTCCTTGAAGTTTCTTGGATCACATCCAATGTCGGGTTCATCTTGATCCCCTTCAAGAAGAAGACCATATCGAATAGAAGGTCTAGAAGTCCTCTCGGATCTTCTAGGTACAGGCGTGTCCAGCAATGGTTCCTGAGGTGTAGGATCGTTATTTTGTATTTCGGGTTCTTCTCGAACTTCTTCGAGTTCCATCATCTCGCCTTTCTTATCCAATAAGAACTCCTTCTCCAAGAAGGTGGCATTCCTTGAAACAAACACCTTTGTTTCAGCAGGATAATAGAAATAATATCCGATTGAATTCTTCGGATACCCTACAAAATAACATAAGCTGGATCGACTATCCAACTTATCTCCCACTGTCTGCTTCACGTAAGCAGGACATCCCCAAATCCTCAAGTACGAATACTTAGGAGCTTTGCCATTCCATAACTCGTATGGTGTTTTGTCCACTGCTTTAGTGTGGACGTTGTTCAACAACAATACCGCCGTTTCAAGCGCATAGCCCCAAAACGAAGGTGGAAGCTCAGTGAAGCTCATCATGGATCGAACCATGTCCAACAAAGTTTGATTACGACGCTCCGATACACCATTAAGCTTTGGTGTCATAGGAGGAGTCCACTGAGAGAGAATCCCATTCTCTTTTAGATAGTCCAAAAACTCGGTACTTAAGTATTCTCCACCTCGATCCGATCGAAGTGCTTTAATACTTTTACCTTGCTTGTTCTCTACTTCAGCCTTGAACTCTTTGAACTTTTCAAATGCTTCAGACTTATATTTCATTAAATATAAATACCCATACCTTGAATAATCATCAGTAAAGGTAATGAAGTAGGTGTGGCCATATTGAGTCCCAACTCTAAATGGACCACAAACATCTGTATGGATCAAATCCAACAGTTTTTGACTACGCTCAGGTTTCCCCTTAAAAGGAGATTTAGTCATTTTTCCTTTCAGGCAGGATTCACAAGTAGGTAGAGAGTTAATATCAGACATATCAAACATGCCCTCTCCCACTAGCTTGTTCATCCTCCTTGAGGAAATATGACCTAGCCTAGCGTGCCAAAGGTTTGCCGGGTTTTGACTATCGATTTTCCTTTTGTTTGTTGTTGCCGGTTTATCAACATAATTTATTGGAACGTCTTTTAGTTTTAAGTTGTATAGATCGTTTTCAAGTTGTTCATTTCCAATCAAACATTCATTCTTGTAAATATTGCAAATCCCATTCACAAAATTGCAAGAATAACCATCTCTATCAAGCATAGAAACAGAAATAATGTTTTTAATCAAATCCGGAACAAATAAAACATCTCTTAAAAGTAACTTAAAATTGTTCTGCAAAAATAAATGTCTCCTATAGCTTTGGATTTATCTCTGGAACCATTCCCGAGCCTTGACTGGGTCTCACCCATCCTTAGCCTATTACTTCTTGTCATCATTTGCAACTCATTGCAAATATGAGATCTACATCTGGTATCCAATACCCAAGAAGTAGTATTAAGAAAAATATTTATTTTAATGTAAAACATACCCTTTGCAGTTCGCAACTGCTTGAGGTATTCCTTGCAGTTACGTTTCCAATGACCGGATTTCTTGCAGTGATGGCAAACTTTGTTTAGACTTGTCCAATTTTGCATGTAACATTTGGCCTTGAGATCATGGTCCAACCATTTCTCTAGTTCGGCCAACCTTTCGGCAGTTACATCAGCCAGGGCTGTTTTCGGAGAAGTCTTTTCTAACACTTAGAAAATCTTTTCCGAACTTAGGACAATCTTAACTTATGGAATCATTCTGTATTTTTTGCGCCAATAAGTTTGTTTTGTTGGAGAATAGAAACATGTGGATTACTGAGATGAAACAGACAATTATCGATGATTGTTTAATTAATTTACTAAGACATAAAATAGGCGAAATTTATTTTATGAATCTCACTCCCACTATTTTAACAATTTCACTACCCTCTAGTGAAAACGGGAAACTGTTTTTTTTAGTGAGAACATGGAGTCCAATTGACAAACTATGGTCCCGAATAATATCAGCCAACCATAATTTTCAAAAGGTAGCGCCCAATTGCTTCCAAAGCAACCTCCATGTTTTTACCTCATGTCCGATAAGGGCCCAATAATATGACGCCCTTTATTGTGACATGTCAAGATGACCCATCAATATTAAGTTGTGATGGACGGTCGCCATGTGGATCCCCCAATAATATGAGCCGATCCCATGGGAGTTCCACCCAACTTACAACATGTGTCGATCCAATGTACAGCTTTCCGACGAACGGGCCCCCCCAATAATATGAGCCGGACCGTATCCGCGGGTAGCATCTCATACATTGATCGTTGATGGAAGGTAGGAACATTTAAACAAATTTAAATTTCCTTTATTTATCTTGATATCAATTTTAAATCATATTTAAAATGAGGGATTTTTAATTATGAAAATTTGTCTCATCATTTTACAATTATTGCATGCTTGCCGGATTCACACAATTATGTCTAAAACATGCATACAATCATAATATCATATATTATATAGGATGATCGATTCCATTTCTAATTGACCCGTGGTTGCCAATCACGGGTCTTAGTCCAATCCTAGGTAATATGCAGTATGCAATGCAATCCTATTACATTAGCTTCTAATTTACATTTCTTCGTCTTTATTGTCTGCTGGGCCCACCTCCATCTTCAAATCTTGATCTCCCACTAAATCTAATGTATTTACAATAAATAACAATGACAAGCAGGGGATACATTTTTAGGGGTGGGAACGGGCCATAAACCAAGCCCACTTTTATTACATATGACATTCATATTGGGCCATAAACCAGACCCATTAATAAAACCAACAACAATAAAACAAATGTAAATTCCTAACATACACCTACAAAATTGATCATGGCAATCGATCATCCTTATCCAATAACATTTAATTCAAAATTAATTTATTGGATAACATGCATATGGCAATTTAAATATAAAAGGGTAAAATCATATTTTATATATAAAATCTTATTTTACATACAAAATCATATTTTACCTTTTTATCAAATAAAATCATATATTATCTATAGAATCCAATTTTATAGATAAAATCATATTTTATTCAATATATCATAAGATCATATCTTATCATCAATTGTACCAAAAATAATTGATTTCAAAATTCAATTTAAGGATAAAATATTAAAATTTTCCAAAAATTCAAATTTATCCAAAATTCAATTTTAAAATTTTTGAACTCGAACAATTCGATCCGATGCCTCGTGGACCAATCAAAAACAATTTTCGATCAGACCAAAAATAAAATTTTAACATATTAAAATTAATTTTAAAATAAAAATAATTTTTCCCGCGGGCCGCCCGGGACGTTCCCGGGCTGCCCGCGCCCCAGCGGGCCGGGCCGGGCAGCGACAATCGCCGCCCTGGGCGGCGCCGAGCGCTGCCCGGGGCAGCGACCATCGCTGCCCCACCGGGCAGCGATCCAATCGCTGCCCGGATTTTTGCCAGAAAAAAAATTATTTTATTTTAAAATATTTATTTTGTTTCAAAAACCAAGACTCAAAAATTTTTGTACAATCGATTAATTTAATCGTTTGATCTGAGCAACCTGGCTTTGATACCACTGTTGGAAAACTGCGGCGTTCAGATCAATCAGAATTGATACCCAGTGCAGCGGAAGTTTAAAATTTTTTTTTGTATGGAACGATTCCATAGTGTGGGTATCAAAACTTACGATTAAATTATGTGTGTGTAAAAATTAAATAACGATTATTACATTTTTACCTTCAATCTCGAATCGAGATTTATGGACACCAAACAGATTGCTCTGCTCTTCTTGTATCTCCCTGGAACTGATGACCGAACCTTTCTTCAATCAGGTCCACGAATAGAGATTTAATCCCTCTGATAGATTGCACTAGAAAATCTATCAGAAGTTTTCTACGATGAGAGTAATGAATTTGATTCGCTATTCCAGATTGCAATTCAAAATCACAGACCGGAATATCTCAGGCAGAGAAGGGAGGGGCGACGGCTACCAAGAGAGTGTAGGCTAGGGTTTTCGAAAATCCTCACTCAATTGTGACCTGTTGTGTGTAATTTCTGTACTGCAATAACTTATTTATAATGCAGGCCACTAACAGTTTAGGGCCCATTAGTCATAAGTTCAGGCCCGACAAGCAAAGCCCGCATGTTCAGAAATTAATATAAAATTCATCGTGACTCCGATTGATAAACCGATTTCACCAATGTGCACAGAAACCATTTCTGCACCTTTTAAAGTCAAGATAAATTTTTCTGAATCCGAATTCAGTGGTTTCCAAAATGTCCATCCCTATGTCATTTTAGGAAATCCTACTCCCTTACTCTTAATTAAGAAGTCCAACTTCTTTGTTCATTAAGTTTAACTCTTTAAATTTAACTATCTCAACGGGGATTAAAAATTCATTACTCTGTGTGACCCTCAATGGTTCAGGGATACAGCTAGCCGTGGGCTCACAACTCCTTGTGACTCGGAACAACGATTTCCGACTTGCCCATCGAATCATGGTAAAGCGCCTAGCAACATCGCCCCATAATTCCCTAGGTATCACTGATAGTGCCTACAAGAACCAATAGATTTTGGTTAGCGTACAGTACGGTCCCTTCATCCATATATCCCGATCGAATCAACAACCATTGGTATATCGAGAGTCGCTCGAGATTCGATAACTATGCAATACATCTTGAAGATCAAATTAGTGACATCGCATGTGCTACTAAGAAACCATTTCTTAAATCACATCAAGTACTCTGGCCAGAGATTCGTCACACTAATATCTCCTCAGATCGCATAGGATATCCACACTCGCAAGTATGTGGTGAATCCTTGACAACAATGCATCGACTCCTATATGTGTTGTAACTGTACCCAATCCCGACACCTGATGACCCCAATAGAGTCGGTAAACGAGTCAAAGCACAGTACTAGCATATAGAGTCTCAATGATGTTTCAAGTAGTAAGGACTAATGGTGTACAACCAAAACCGCGGACTTTATCCACTCGATAAGTGATAACCACTTGGAAAGTCCGGATAGGGTAGTTCGATCATTCATCATATGAATATCCATTTGCATGCTTCGAACATCTCCATGTTCCTTACCAATGAAACGTGGTACTCTGCATCGCAAATGCTAGTCTCAAACTCGAGCGATCCTTATCCTTATTATCGGACGGCTCAATCGACTAGGAACAGTTTAGAATATACAGTGACTATAAGATGTGTTTCATGATAGACATCCCCATGTTCTACCACATCTTACATACACTATAGTATATTCAAGGTCTTTATCAAAACAACAATAGTATATCACAATATAACAATATGAAGAAAGATAAAGTCATTGCCTTTAATAAAAGTGTAAATTATATTAAACAAAAGATTGTTTATACAAAGAGTCATCAAAGCCCATAGCCACAAGTTGGCTCACTGGGCACCCACTCTTTCAATTATTCGATGAGATATATGAATAAATCTCTGTCTCTCTTTCAAAAATTATAGCTGATGAGCCGCATGAACCAATGAGCCTCCGACTCATGTGGAATGGGGTCCCTTTTAGGGTCAACCCTTTTTTGCAAAAAAACCTTTATGTAAAGTCCTGGTCGTTTGATTACTACTAGCTAGACAGGAGTTGTAGCTATTCACATCATGTTACTTGATGACTAGATGAAAATTGATTATTTACATGAATATTATGGTTAATAATTCAATTCACCATTGATTAAACTAATTTAATTTGTCTATGATGCATTTTTAGATTTTATGATCTACTTTCTTTTGTAATTGAGGCACACAGACATTTCATCCATAAATTAATGTAGGGACGTTTGTCTAAAGTTGATCACGCGTCTAATAAGAAATTATTAAATTAGTCCTTTGTTTTCATTTCCAGTCCTCGTTCGTCTTAGTGACGTTGATTTGCCTAGCCTAGAAAAACAAATAAAAAAAAAATTAAACTTATAAAAAGGTAAGCATTCATCTATATATGGGCAATCAATGCACAGGAAGTACCCCATAGCTAGCTTTGTGCGCGTAGTTTTAAAGATGATTTGGTACAGTATACCGCGGTATTCAACGAATACCGCATACCATACCGCAAATTTTGGTACGATTGATAACTGTATTTTATTTGCATATTTTGATGTCGTTTTACTGTTGTTTTACATGCATTCATGTGTCAATGTTTAGTTTTTATTTAAGTTTTGCTCATATTTCATGCATCATATCTACATAACATTCTCTCGGGTCTTTTGTGTAGGAAATGACAAATTAAGGAAAAGAAGGATCAGAATTTCTCTCGCACGAGCTACGGAATTTTACCGATCGAGCGAGAGATAAGTGAAGTGCGAGACAGAAGTATATTGGCTCGAGCGGGATTTATTACCGCTCGAGCGAGAAAATAGGAAGTCGCGGATCAGAGCAATTACCGATCGAGCGGGAGGATTTTACCGATCGAGCGCGATGGAAATTCGGAAAATTTTTATCTGATAAGGAAACTTGCTTGGGGAGGACTCTAGCCTTAATTAACTGATATCATTTGAATTTTAGGGTAACTTTTATCAGATTTTAGACGGCTGAACACGAGAGAAACTCTTGGCGGCTAGATTTTTCTTCTTATTTCTTAGATTTATTTTTCCTTTGAATTGTCTTTGGAGAATTCATGAATATTTGTAGCTAAGTTTTAATACTTGGTAGACGTTTAATTTTATTTGAGTGTCAAAAGTTGTTTGGGATTTATCATATGCTTGTGTGTTGATTATTAGCTTGATCACCTAATAATTTTTTCATACAATCTACAGTTAAATTAGATATCAAATTCGTAATTGTTTGAACTCGCAACTATGATTAATGAATTCCTCTTGTGAATTTGTTAATTCGTAGGAACAACGATTGACTAGATTAAATTCAACTGCTTGTGTTTGTGTTGTCTAGATTCATCAATTTCACTAGTTTGAATGCTACCTTGGATTTAAATCTTAATCGCTTGTATTTTGGTTAATTCATTGGTAAGGGTTAATTTAAAACGCTTGTGTCTAATTAACTAAGATTAAGGTGTGATAAAAATTTGATTTTCAATGATAAATATTCAAATGTTAATTAATTAAATTTAGCAAATCGATGATATAATGAATAACTTCAAGGGCGTAGTCGACTGATACCAAGGTTTGTTTTAATTGATTGTTTCGTTAAAAAAAATTTCATCATGCATGCTAGTTGGTAAATTTTATTTTAATTAGCTTTAAATTATTAGTAGTTAAATTCAAAATCTAAAAACCCCCTTTCATTTATTTTTAATAATTTTAAGAACACAATTAATTTCACTTTTCTCGTGGGAACGATCCCTACTCTCGCTACTACATTTTTTTGTCTGAGTTGAGTTGGGTTAATTTGGGCGCGATACAACTGAGTGCTACCAAATTTTGGCGCCACCGATACCGTACCAAAAATTTTGATATATCGAAATTTCGGTATGACATAAATCTATACCGTTCTTACCGAAAAATTTTGGTATACCGAAATTCGGTACGATATCGGTATGATACCGTGTATGCCGATATTTTAAATATTTTTTAAACTATTTTTTTTTAAAAAAAATTCGATATACGCAGTATCATACCGATACCGTGCATACCAACATTTTTTTTATATTTTTTTTCGGTATACCAAAATACTGAAATTTTGCAAATCCTATACCGATATCGATACCGAAAATTTCGGTACGATTGGGTATATGGTTCCAGGTAATTCAAATTTATATTTAATTGAAACTGTATTATTAATTAGGTTTAACATTCAGATTACAAATTCGATTTCGACCACTAGATAAAAATTTCCTAGGTATGCCCCTGCTCAGCAGCATTCTTGTTGACCCCTTCATTTTTTAAACCCTGATCAATATGCAAACACTAATCACCAAAAATGGGCTCAAATTTTTTTTTAAAATTTTACTCTTTTTTATTTGGTTTGTACGTGTTAAATTTTAATTATTATTATTTTATTTTTTTTTGGAGATTGTTAGAGTTTACTTATAACACGCGTACCACACGACTTTCCAATCACGATCACCTTTACCTTTTCTCTTTAATAGTAAACTGTCGTTGGACTGTTAACACAAGAATTGTACGGAGTAGAAAAAAGGGAGACCACTAATTAACTTTGTAAGTCAAGTCAAATCAAGTCTCCGATACCCACCAAATTACAAAGCCTCTAATTATTGTAAAGTTTTGGTCATTTGAGCACTATACTATAGCTAGACGGCATGCAGTAGTAACTAATCACACAATTTTACCTACCTGATGAGTAGATTAAAATTGAATTTACAGTAATATTATGGTTTAATAATTCATTAATTCACCAATATTGTATAAACAAATTAATCAAAATCTTTTAGTACTTTGATCTGATCATATTTCGAATTTATATTAGTTCCATACTTTCTGTTAGTATGATAAATAGATGTGTCATCTAGCTAGCTAGGCTATCAAGGAGACAAGGATGGATAAAAAGGTTTTAAAAAAAAATAATAAATTTCTTAAGCACTTGAACATGAGCAACAATAGCTTCAGCGGCCAGATCCCAGATGGGATCGGGAACATGAGACGGCTACGCGTTCTGAGCATGAACTACAATCAGCTTAGTGGTTCCATCCCGTCGAGTTTGGGGTCGTTATCCAATCTTGAATCTCTAAACTTGCGAGGGAATTATCTCTCTGGCGCAATACCATGGAGCAGATTCAACTTTTCTAAGCTCATACGCATTGATCTGGATATGAACCGATTAACTGGAACACTGCCTACAGACATTTGCCAACAGTCACCCAACTTAGAATATTTACTGGTTGCAGGAAATCATTTAATACATGGGGATATCCCAAAATCTTTGGGTAAATGTGCACAGCTGAAGGCACTGGACTTGGCAATGAATAGTTTCAGCGGGAGCATCCCCATGGAAATTGGGAACTTGTCGCTGCTCCAGTATTTCTCTGTTGCACAAAGTAAACTCACAGGTAAGCTTTACATCGATCTTGGGGAAATTCAATATTTTGAAAGTAAGAGAATTTATAGCATGCTCGATCTTTTTATACACTTTCAAATTAATCAACGATTAAATTAATGTTGAAAGTTTTAACAAAATTTATGCATGTCAATGTACACCAACGAATAACTATTGAAGCATTCATCTTCTATTTAATTTATTCCGTAATCTCGTATTTTTAATTTTAAGATCTAAAAATTCACATTGTACTTTATAATGTAAATCTAATGTTTTCAGTTTTCTAACTTAGTCCTCACGATTCTAATAATTTGATACATTCGAAATCTGGTGATTGTATTTATTCAAATCCAAAACCTCTAAATGATACTTTATAAGATAACTGAGGTTTTTATTTGTGAATCTTCAAATAAATTTTTAAAAAATGTTTGCAAATATAATTAATATTATGAGATTTTCGTTATAAAGTTATTCTTTACGTCACTAATAAGAAACATACACATCGATCTCACAAACATAATCAGGGCATATGTGTTTTTAAATAAAATTGAAAAGATTTATACATTTAAATAAATTTAAAAAATTGAGGGAAGCGAAATGGTGTGAGCTTTTATTTTAAACTTTTTTTAACTCTTAATTTAATTGGTTACATATTAATTTATGGAGAGTGTTATTTATATTTCAAAAAGTGTTTGTTAATAGCACTCCAACTTAATTATAAATGTCCTTACTTGACAAATTTACCCTTATTTATTTATTACCTTATGTTACAAGATTTTGATTTGACATAAATATTACATAAATGTTATAGTTTTGTATGTCGCCCATTATATTTTTTACGGTATAATTTTTTTAAACATATTATAAAGTATTCTTAAATTTTATTATTCATATTTTAACTCAAACTTTATCATTATTAATGTAAAATATATATGTCAATTAGTTCAGAACGTACTGATAACCCAAAAATAAAAATAAAAAGAGTAACACTCCTGTGAGACCGTCTCACACGTGAGACGAGTCAATCATACTCATATTTACAATAACTAGTAAGTAGCACGTGCCACGCACATGAACGACGTATTAATTTATTAAATATAATATAGAATAAATTTAAATTTAAATTTATTTATATTTATAATAAAAACTAAATTATCAATAATTAAATTTTCAAATAATCTATAATTGTTTGATTTTTTTAGATGTATTAAGTTTCTAATAGTTGTTAAATGTCTTATACTCGAGTCTTAAATATTATTTCTCTAATGACATTTTTTTTACTTCTGTTCACAATTTTATACATAGAATAGATTAAATACGTAAATGAGATGAAAATAATTTTTTTCTTGTCAAACATATATTCACTTTTATATATAATTATTTAAATATTTTCTAAGAATTATGAAGATGCCCATTTTTTTTACCAACTAAAAATTAAACATATCACGTGTAAATAGATGATAAAAATGTTAAAAGATAAATTTAAGGTGATTAATGACACAATTAATGGCACAATTACATCCAAATATAATTTGACTTACAATATTGCTCTAATTTTTATCATCTAACTTCAAAAAATAATCAATTTCATTTTTCAATTGTTAATCAAATCAATGTAGTATATTAGCAAGTCATAAATGCATAAATTAAACCACATTTTTTTCTTCCTTTTATGCCCCAAGTACCCAACTAATATCTCAATTTTACATTTATATTCCAAACTATTTTCAATCCAATAAAAAATAACAAAAATATAATCATGAAATTACTAAATTATTTAACTTCTAATTTTTATTATTTCAAATGTATTTTAACTCTCTTTCGATAAATTTTTTCTATAATTAATTGTTAAAGTATAAAAATACATTTCTCAAAAAATAAATCCTAAAGAAATAACCAAATAAAATTCTAATTCTAATTATTGAATTCAAAATAAAATCCTATAACACTATTAAAATAAATTTTTATCATTTATTTAATATTCCTTATAAGAAAATAAAAGTCTAAATTTTAAAATTGTGTCTCTTGGCTTCCCGTCACTATTTTAAATCCTAAAGAAATAACCAAATAAAATTCAAATTCCAATTATTTAATACAAAATAAAATCATATAACACTATTAAAATAAGTTTTTATAATTTATTTAATATAAACAATGTGCAAATATTTAGTTAATATGTAATTAATGGAAACATTAACTGCAATTCAATTAAAACCATTAATTCATATTATTATTATTATTATTATTATTATTATTATTATTATTATTATTATTATTATTATTATTATTATTATTATATAATCAAAATATATATTTACTTTTATACCCTAATTAAAATTTAACTTTTACTTTTATATCTATACATATTTTTATATGATCTTACATAAAGTGTAGAATAAAAGTACAAAATTATTATTTTACAATTGTAAAAATATACCATTTTATTCACACTTTTAGATAAGTCATAGATAATAGATAATAGATAATATTATTTATTTTTTGAGAAACGTATTTTTATGATTTAACAATTCATTATAAAATAATTTATTGAAAGAGAGTTAAAACACAGATGAAATGATAAAATTTAGAAGTTAAATATTTAGTAATTTCATGATTATATTTTTGTTATTTTTTTACTGGATTGAGGATATATAGTTTGAGATATAAATGTAAATGTGAGATATTAGTTGGGGCATAAAAGGAAGAAAAAAATGTGGTTTATGCCTTTATGACTTTCTTATATACTACATTGATTTGATTAACAATTAAAAAATAAAATTGATTATTTATTAATTGAAAATTAAATGAAAGCCAACATATGTAACTGAAAAGTTGCAATTGGGATAAAATTGAAATTAGTAAAAAATATTTTGATCGTGTACATGAAATATTAGATCAATTATATATACCATTATTTTTTGATTGTGTGAATGAAATATTAGATCAATTATATGAGTAATTAATTAAAATATGAATTATAGAGTTTTGATATAATGAGCAACCACCATAAACACCTACATAGCAACAGCTGACGTGTCAATCATTAATTATATATACAATGTTATTTTTAAATTATTAAATGCTAAAAACAATTAAAAAAATTCTATTTTTAAATGATAATAACAATAAATATAAAAAAGATTTAGAAGAAATGATATTTTAATATTAAAACCAATTATCAATAAAACTAATATTTATATTGTTTACATTCATTTAATTTGGTTTATCCCTTAAAACAAATCTTAATTTCATAGCCTAAAAAATAAATATCTATTACCCATTATCTATTATATATATATATATATATATATATATATATATTATCTATTACTTATCTAAAAGTGTGAATAAAATAATATAGTTTTACAATTGTGAAATAATAATTTTGTACTTTTATTCTACACTTTATGTAAGATCATATAAAAATATGTAAAAATATAAAAGTAAAAAACAAAATTTAATTAGGGTATAAAAGTAAATATATATTTTGATTATATAATAATAATAATAATAATAATAATAATAATAATAATAATAATAATAATAATAATAATAATAATAATAATATATGAATTAATGGTCTTATTCTAATTATTTTATTCAAAATAGATGAAAATTCAAAAATATTTTTTTTTCTCATGTTTTATTTATAATAACTTTAGAAATATGATGAAAATCAATTAAAATATAATGTTGTATTCAATTATTCAAAAAAATAAATGCACCACTTTAATGAATAAGCAACACATTGATTATCCACAATTTTAATATCCCAAATATGACCCTAATTTTTACACCATTTTTCCACACAATGCCCATGCAATTAATACACATAATTCATAATTTTTGGGCAATATAGTAAATACACAATAAAAACTTTGCCCATCATTCATAATTTTATAGTAGAAATAGATAAATAATACTTTTGGCATAAAAAGTAGTACTTTTTAATGGGTGACTAAAATAGAAGATCCGCCTCACATAATTAACCTGTGAGACCGTCTCATGGGAGTGTTTGTCAAATAAAAATTGAAATGTACAAACTTTTAATTTATCAATATATTGTTATTTTTTTAGATAAAATGCGCAATGTAAGAGGATCAGTTATTTTGTATCAATTTTAATTTTTACTGAATATCTAAAACATAAAAATCTTATTTTGAACTATAATACTCATTTAAATATACACGCACTAATTTTTAAAACTTACCTATATATGCTTTCTATTATAATTTGGAAAAATTGCATATATCACCCTTGTGAAATCTCGTGTTAGCTAATAACCCCCTGTGAAAATTTTTTAAGCTAATAACCCCCCGTGATTCTAGATTTGAAGCATACACACCCTTTTCAGCTAAAAAATGACGAAGATACCCCTACATAAAATAAATGATAAATTAAATAGTTTATAAAAGTCAAGGACATTTTCGTTATTTTTTAGCCAGAAGGGGTGTGTATGCTACAAATCTAGAATCACGGGGGTTATTAGCTTAAAAATTTTTCACAAAAAGGTTATTAATTAACACGGAATTTCATAAGGGTGATATATGCAATTTAAGCTTATAATTTTGATGCATGCCCAGGCACCATTCCATCCTCGATTGGCAATTTGTCAAATTTAGAGAAATTATCTATAACGGGTAACAATATCCAAGGCAACGTTCCATTTCAACTGGGAAGTTTATGGAGTTTAACATGGTTGGATTTGACATTCAACAGATTGAGCGGTGACGTCCCACACTCTGTTTTCAATCTCTCCAAATTGCAAGCACTTGGACTGGTTCACAATAATCTATCTGGCACTCTCCCTCCTTCCATTGGCATAAGTCTACCCAATCTTGAACTACTTTTTCTTGGCATGAATCGATTCCATGGAAGCATCCCCGCTTCTATTTCAAATCTCTCCAGACTCGTTACACTCGATATCTCCAGGAACTCTTTCAGTGGCCTCATGCCAATATCTTTCAGGAATCTACGCCTGCTTCATGTGTTACTGTTGGGACTGAATTTTTTAACCAACAATTTATCCACACCCCACCAAGATTTTTTAACTTCGCTTGCAAATTGCAAGAATCTCAAGACAATTGATTTTTCCCATAATCCCATAACCGGAATGCTTCCGAAATCTATCGGGTCCAGCAATCTTTCTGCATCTCTAGTTAATTTAATTGCCCAATCTTGCGACATCAAAGGCAGAATCCCGAAAGAAATCGGGAATCTTAGCAGCTTGATTTGGTTAACCATTGGAGACAACGAGTTAACCGGAGTGATTCCTGAGACTCTGCAACGTTTAACCAATTTGCAGCAATTTGCAGTCTATCAAAATAAGCTGGAGGGTTCCATCCCTCTTGGCTTTTGCAATCTGAAAAACATGTATGCTGCATCTTTTTCGGAGAACAGAATGTCTGGAATGCTACCAAGTTGTTTAGGGTCTCTACCATTCCTGAAAATAATAGATGTTTCGGTTAATGCCTTCAATGCTAGCATTCCCACCACTTTTTGGTTGAATAAGGTGATTCAAAGAGTGAATTTCTCTAGGAACTATTTCGATGGTTCCATATCCGAAGAAATAGGCAATATGGAGAGCTTGGTAGAGTTAGATTTATTTGAAAATCAACTCTCTGGAAGAATTCCAACTAGTATCGGGAAGCTTCAGAGTCTAAACCATGTAGCATTATCAAATAACAGGTTCGATGGCAAAATACCGGATTCTTTTGCGGACTTGAAGGCCTTGGAATACTTGGACCTATCCTTCAACAATCTCTCTGGTTCAATTCCCCTATTGTTGGAGACACTTCCAAATCTCGATTACTTCAATGTTTCTTTCAATCAACTCAGCGGTGAAATTCCAAATGGAGGGAATTTTGTCAACTTCACGGCTGATTCTTTCAAAGGTAATAAAGATTTGTGTGGAGCTTCTCGACTCAAGGTCAAGCCATGCAAAGAAAATATTGTCACGCAAAAACCATCAAGTAACAAGAGGCTTTTAAGGTTCATACTGCCACCGATTCTTTCAATTGCTGTTGTTGCCACGATCGTAATCTTGTATCTAAAATGTGGTGGTAGAAAGACAGTATTTTTTCCAACTCTGCCCAATGTGCCTAGCAGCATACTCAACAGAATATCATATCATGAAATTGTTCGAGCCACTAACAACTTCGATCAAGGAAATCTGATTGGAAGCGGAAGCTACGGCTTGGTGTATAAAGGGGTTTTTTCTGATGAAAAGACGTATGCTGTCAAGGTCTTCAATTCAGACATGCAGCGGGCACTACAGAGCTTCGACACTGAGTGCCTAATAATGCGTAGTATTCGTCATAGAAATCTAGTTAAGGTCATTACTAGTTGTTCCAACCTCGATTTCAAGGCTTTGGTGATGGCATATATTCCCAACGGAGACCTTGACAAATGGCTCTACTCACATGAATTTTCCTTAACTTTGGTTCAAAAATTGGGAATAATGATAGATGTCGCATCTGCAATAGAGTATCTGCATCATGGGTATTCCTCACCGATCGTGCATTGCGATTTGAAGCCAAGTAATATCCTCATGGATGAAGATATGATTGCATACGTAGGTGACTTTGGCATAGCCAAACTCCTCACAGAAGAACAGAGAATGGAGCAAACTAAAACTCTGGGTACAATTGGGTATATGGCACCAAGTAATTCAAATTTAAGTATCATGCTATTCAAATTAATTTGGTCGAATATATATTATATATAGCATATTCATGCATTGATTTAGCTACTGATCTTTCATGTGTTTCGATGACGGCTTGTTCGTCTTGTCAGAGTATGGATCCACGGGTATAGTTTCGACCATGGCGGATGTTTATAGCTACGGGATTTTGTTGATGGAAACATTTACTGGAAAGAAGCCAACAGACGACATGTTTTCGGGTGAGTTAACATTGACAAAATGGGTGTCTGAATCGTTTGCCGACCATATAATGCAGATAGCCCACAGCTCTTTATTGAATTCAGATGGAGTGACCAGTAGAACTAAATATGAGAAGTGCTTGATATCGATCTTAGAGGTCGCCCTAGAATGTGGGGCAGAGTTTTCTGAAATGAGACTTAAAATGAACGATGTCGTATCCAAGCTCCAAAAAATCAAAACCGAATTGCTTCACCAGATAAACTGAAATGGTAGTGATCATATGATAATAATAATCGATGAACAAAAACTTATACTTTTCGTTTCTTGATTATGTTTATATATGGTATTCTTAAATGCTTAAAATAAAAATGTTGTTGAACACCTGATCTGTAGTATTACTAGTATACAAAGTAATAAATAATATTTTTTCAAAGTTTGGATAACATCAAATATATATCTCATAAAATAGTTATGTTAGACATTCTAGTAAGAGTTTTTGTGTTGAACGAAACTTACATTTCTCCATTCCTTCAAATCCCTTGAAACATTAAGTCATGCTTTTTTTGTTACTAGAAAATTGCACGTGCAACGCACATGACACATTATAATAACTTTATTAATTGTTTGTTTAGCTTTTTTAATTAAGTGTTATATATTTTACTATCAATTTCAAACTTTAGTTATAATGATTTGATCTCTAATTAGTTATTGAAGTGAGAACATTATGTCTTTAATTTTTTCTCTTTACGATCGATTTGTGGTATCTAATCGATGCTTTTATGTTTTACAACTTGGATTTAATTTATTTTTTTAATTAATGACTTTAGAACAATAACATATGTTATATATTTGTCGAGAAATGTAAAAAAATACATTGATTTTTTATTAAACCGTAAGACTGAGCGTTTGCATTTTATTAAAAGCTATATATAGTTGATATATAATTGTGCAATTCAAATATTTTAATATGTGTAACAGTTCAAACACTACATTTTGATTGTTTTACATAGCAAAGAGATAATTATTGTACCCAATAATCTCCTTTCCAATAATTATGCTTGCAATCAATGTGAATCGAAGTCATGACCTTCACTTTGATACATAATGTATGGCCGAATGCTTATTGCATTTTCAATAATTATAGTCATTGGTAACAATACTAATCCAATATTTTAAACTATGTTGTATCTCAAACATCATGTTTCGATTGTTTTTCTCAGTATGAATAGTTATTGCACTTCAACAAAAGTAATATATGTTAAATAATAATTTTACTTCTATTGATTTGTAAGTTAAAACAGTAATTTATTTGAAAGTTAAAACAATAAATTATTTGAAAGAAAATAATTTTTTTAGTTCCATTAACACAGCACATTTTACTTTTTAGTCAATTGATTTGTCAAATTTAAGTTTTAATACACTAACTTTTAATTTTGACTATTTTTAATCCAATTGTTGATGTGACATCTAATAAGTCAAAATTTTTTTAAGTTGCATCATTATTATAATTCCCATGTCAGTATTTTTCGATGCAAAATAAAGCATTTTCCCGTGTCACCACAACAATTAGGTATAAATAGATTAAAATAAAATTTAGTATACAAAAAACAAATTTTGAAAACTTAGTGACCAAAACCTAAAATTTAAGAAGTTAGTGAAAAATAATAATAATTTTTTAATTTAAAAGTTTTAGTTGAAGATAAAATTTGATCTTCTATGAATAAAGTATATATAAATCATATATATTTTTTACGTCTGATAAAACATGATGTCTATATGACTTGCTTTGATTTTCAAGTTTTTTGCTCATGCATAATACATTCACAAGTTTGTGTATATTTTCTAGCATATTAAATAACTTTGTTTCGTTAGCTTTGAAAATCAAATTTAATATGCATTGAATAATATTTAGCATATAAAATAATTAATGTCTTAACAAAAATACAATACACAATAAATTTTTCTAACATAAACTCTTATGTTAAAGTATTAACAAATTTATGCCAAAAAATTAATTTAGTCGTACAATTATTTATTTAATTAATGATAAACATAATTGTTTCATAATTTTGTCATGATCTTATTTTAAAATCAAAAATATTAATATGTAAATGTCTCTTTTTTTTTACCTTTTTCTGAAAAGCCATCTACATATAATATGCAATAATCAAAGTAAACTTTTTTTATTTCTTCAAATCTTGTAATATTTTTTTTCAGTGAACTATCATTGTTAGATTACATAGTCATCACCATGAGTTTTATAATATTAGTCCTACAATCTAGAATACCAAAATTTTAGTTAGATTACTAAATTCAAAAAAAAAATAAACGAATTAAAACAAATTGATTGGATAAAATATGATAATATCTTTCATTTATATGTGAAATATAGTCTCAATTATTTATGATCTGATTTACTTGTCTTGAACCAGATGGCTAAATTAATGATTCTATTCATTTTTTTCGCGAAACTATAATGACCGAAATATTATGTTAAAAATTTTAGAAGACTAAAACATAGCGATGGTGATAAAGGTTGAAAGTAAGTTTTAAAATTAATATATATTTTTTAGATTAAAATAGCTTTCAATTAATAAAAATTTAACTTTAGAACATGAATTAAATATTAATAATTAATTCACATAAATAAATAAATAGACATAAATTAAATACTCTTTTAAAAAGCTACAAAATGACATAAAATAACCTTGAAAATGACAAAAATTTAGTCATTAAATGAAATAAAATAAATACAAAACTGTAAATTCATAACTAAATAACCAATTTTATATAAATAAATATTATATTATAATGTAGTTAAACATCAACAAGAAAGTTGGTTATAATTATATATTTTTTAATTTGGACAAAAAAATATCAGTGTTGATTACATTTTTAGTTCAACGCTAAAATATTTTTAATCCCAAAATTTTTTTAAAGGATTACATAGTTAGTTATCACCATTATTTTTGTAGTCCCCCTTCTTAAAAAAATGGAATTCCAAATATTTTTGTTAGCTTACCAAATGCAAAAAATAAACTAATTGATTGAATAAAAGAGGGTAATATATTTCTAATACAAGTGAAATAAAATTTCGATTTATGATATAATTTTATTTATTTTTAACAAGTCGATAAAATTTAATAACTCGATTGAAATTTTTTGTTTTCTAAAAGTTTAATACTAAATTATGTTAAAAATTTAAAAGACTAAAAACATAGCAATGAAGATAAAACTTGAAAGTAAGGTAAAAAAATTAATAATTTTTTTAGATTTATTGACAAATTAAAAATATTGCTTTCAATTGATAAAATTTTCTTTTCGAACATGAATTAAATATTAGCAATTAATTTTATCTACAATAAATACATAGATATATACAAATTAAATACTCATTGAACAAAACTATACAATGAATAAAAAACTTCAAAAGCCTTAAAAATGACAAAACTAATTATTAAATTCATAAATAAAGTGCTACTTTTACCTTCGATTCGATAAAAAGTATAAATGTTGTTGATTACACTTTTAGTTTATCACTGAAATATTTTTGGTCCTTAAAATTTTTTAAGATATTACTTAGTTAGGCATCATTGTTAATTTTATAGTTATTCTTCCTAAAAACAGGAATACAAGAAATTTTAGTTAAATTACCAAATTCCAAAAAAATAAACGAATTGATTGAATAAATTATGAGATACGTTTCCTATATAAGTAGAATACAATATCGATTTATGATTATGATATGATTCTACTTGTTTTGAATCAGATGATTAAAATTAATGATTTGATTTAATTTGTTATTTGTTTAAAAGTTTAATAATCAAAATATTATGTTAGAAGAATGAAGGCTAAAAGCATAGCGTTGAAGATAAATGTTGAAAATAATTTCACAAAATAAATAAATTTCTTTGATGTAGAGAAAAAAAAAATTTAATATAGCTTTCAATTAATAAAACTTTAATTTTAGGACATAGTTTTTAGGACATGAATTAGAATAAATAAATAGTGACATGCAAATTAAATACGCATTGAATAAATTTATAGAATGACCTCAAAAACCTCAAAAAGTTTTGGAAATGACAAAAAAAATTAACTATTAAATGAATTAAAATGATGATAAAAATGTAAATTAACAACTAAACTTTAATTTTAGGACATGAATTAAATATTAACAATTAATTTTACCTAGAATAAATAAATAGTGACAAATTAAATATGCATTGAATAAATCTATAGAATGACATAAAAAACCTCAAAAAGTCTTGGAAATAACAAAAAATTAATCATTAAATGAATTGTAATGAGGATAAAAATGTAAATTCACAACTAAAGTGACACTTATATATATATAATAAATAGATTAAAATGATGATAAAAATGTAAATTAACAACTAAACTTTAATTTTAGGACATGAATTAAATATTAAGTGACACTTTTATATATATAGTAGATGAATGTTTTCTATATAGTTGGGGGATGTCGTAATTTGGAAGTTGGAAAATATTATAAATTATAAATGATGAATTATTTTAATTAAATAATTCAAAAATTAATTATTAATTTTTACTTCTTTAATAGGATCGAAAATTTAAAGATGAAAGTATGTTTGATAAAGCAAAACATTTTTCAGTAGTCTCCTATATATATATATATGAGACATTCTTATAATGGATTTATATTTATGAGACGGGTCGATCCGATTCATATATATTATGAAAAGTGGGCCAGATCAAATAAGAGACCAGTCTCATAAAATTGATCCGTGAAATTGTATCACTCGAGTATTTATAAATACTAACGGCGACACACACGCGTTGCGTGTGTACTGTAATAAATGAAATATTAAAAATTTATATGATTCTTCATATTTGTTTGTAATGTTCCTCCAATTGTTCTTTCATATATATGCTACGAATATGCATATGATCCAATTATATTTTCAAACTTTCTTTTATGATTACAATATTTAAAATAGAAATACATAATTATTTAAGGCTCCGTTTGGTATGAGTATTAATAATCCATGTACAAACTTATCTTGTTTAATCTCGCGTTCTTCTTGTCATATTATTTATCCATTTATCAATTATAATTTTACATCAATCAAATCATTGATTATTTATCTTAAATCAATCAAACTATTGAATTCAAATTACTATATTACCACTTATAAATAATATTATTCATATTTTATTTATTGTTAAAAGGACAAAATATTAATTTATCATTTTTATATAAAATTTAATCAATAAAATCAATAAACTATAATATATCAATCAAATCAAATAATATATTAACTATCATTTCTTATTTATTGTTTATTACATTACATTACATTACATTACTAATATATATTATCAATCATATCACTCGAACCAAAATGAACCTAAATGAATTGCATGCTACAAATTATTGTATCGCGAATATGTAGTTCACTTCATGTTTAGAGCAATGAAAAGGATATGACAACATCATCATTTACCCTCGACAATTTCAAGCTACCTCTTTTGTGCTCAATTTATATATACTCCCATCATCCCGATTACATGGTCACACTTTGTTGGGATCGGTTCAGAGGGTAGAGGGGGGGTGAATACACTCTGAAACTTTTCTTCTTCTTCTTTAAAATGATCAAGTGAGGTTTAGTTCACTTAATCAGTTTTCTCAACTTCTAAAACGTTTTGAACAACTTTAAATAGTGCGGAAATAGTTCAGAGGTTTTAGTGATGCAAAGTTTATAATGCAATGTATGAGCAGGATGTAAGATAAATGGCATAAATGCTAAAGCACGATTTTATGGAAGTTCGAAGGCTTAATCCTTCTACGTCTCCCCTTCTTCCACTTAGGAAGGAATTCACTAGAAGACTTTGGTTATTACAACGTCTTGTAATACACCCACTTCAGACTTAGGACTTATCCAATGCCTAATCCGAAACTCCTAGATTTACACAGATAAGATTCTCAGTTCTTATCAGACTGGTGGAAGCTTTCAGAGCAGCTTCAAGTCTCTTCAACACTGAGTATAGTTGAGTTGAGCTTCTCAGACTGCAGAGCGGTCGAGAGGCTTGAAAACCCTAGGATGATCCTTGACGATCAGATATGTGAACTGTAGGCGAGGGTTTATTTGAGCAGCAGATGAATGATCTTGTAAGTGTGCTCAAGTATATCAGATGAGGACTTCTGATATTATTCAAGTGATTGAAATTTTTCTGAGTTGCTTGTCTCTCTTCGTTGTCTCGTATCACTTGTTGTTCACGTTGTGTATGTTTTCTTTTTGAGCAATCTTCCCTTTATATAGGTCAATCATCAATGTCTTTATTTTGAACGTTCTGATGCTGCATTGAATGCACATTTAATGCTCATAAATGCATTGATGATTCTGCATGAGGATCGTACACTGTAGACAACTTCCAGGGTCCAAAACTGGAATAAACGGTCGAATGCTTTATCTGCAGTCATTCTGTGTTTTTGCCATTTTGGTACAACCTGTTGTCTTGATTTGCAGGAGTCAACAAATCTTCTGAAACGCCGGTTCTGCTTTTAATAAAAGATCCTGCAAAGAACATCTTGTCACAGGTACTTGTCTCGAGATATCTAGATAGGCAGTTGGCATTCTACCGGTAGAGATATTTGTCCTCTGCTGGTTTGAATAACCAGTCGATAAGCTTGTGACTTCAACCGGTCGAGAGATAAAGGCGGTTGACAAGCTTCCGGTAGATAGATTTATCCTCTGCTGGTTTTGATAGCCAGTCGATAGGCTTGTGACTTCAGCCGGTCGAGAGCAAAGGCGGTTGACAAGCTTCCGGTAGAAGTTGTAGTAGATTCCTGAAATACAATGGTTGGCAGCACATTCCTATACAATGAGTTGTTGTTTGTTATCACCAAAATATCGGATTCAACAATTTCCCCCTTTTTGGTGATGACAAAACTTAAGTGCTCCAAGAACAATATGAAAGCATTAAAATGAACTTCATTGAGAGAATGAATTTCATTAAGTACAATAAGAATTTTTATTACACCTACAGAAAGAAAGAAAAAAAATGAGATGCGGCTGCGATAAGTAAAGAAGAGATAAGTTGTTCATCTTTTGAACCAACTGGCTCCTCCTGACCTATCGCCTTCTCTTCTTCTTCTGTCGGCTTCTTCTTTTCTTCTGGACTCTTCTTCACGTCTTCTTGCCTCTGCTGCTCTACGTTGCTCTTCTTCCCCCTTTTTGGCATCACCTTGGTTGAGCCGAAGGATGACCTCAGTGAGTTGAGTGCCAAGGCAGGCTTGCATAGTGTCTATTTTTGCATCGATTTGAGCAAGTAGAGTGGCTTGCATAGTGTCCATCCGATCATTCAACTGCTTATGAAGGCGATTTTCGGATCGGATAACTTGTTCGGAGACGGTAGAGAGCGTGTTGATTTGAGTGCGATGATGATTAGTGATCTCTGTGGACAGACGAGCAAGGTCTCGAGACACGGTCTCGAAATGCCGAATCATCGTCTGGCGTGAATTATCGACCGATAAGGATGAGTTTGTTATGTCTTGAGAGAAGGACCTAACCGTTTGCATGAGCTCATGAAGCCGATTTATCAAGGTATGATCTAGAGCTGCGGCCATGGCTTCAATTAAAGAATCATCAGTCTGAAGCATTTGCCCTTCTGGGTCATTTCTTGGTGAAACCGGGCTAGACTCACGATGATGTGGTGCGGGTGAATTTGCTGGAGAGCTACCCGATGGACCTTCCAATAATGGTACAGTTGGAGATGTAATAGTTTCGACTGCAGCCAATATGGTTGGTGGAGTACCAGGATCAGCACTTGGTTCATCCATAATGAGATCTTCCATAAACTTTTCAGTAGATGGAGACGGTTGAAGTGCTGGATCAGCATCAGTCACTTGCTGTTCTGGAGATGCAGGTGATACAATAGTGCTTGATATCTCCGTTGGGGGCACTGTTGCTTCACTACTGCAAGGAGCCTCTGTCACAGAGGTGACAGGTATCTCTTGTGCAACCACTTCTAAAACATCTTGTGAATGACCGGGAGAAGTGTGAGCGGTCGTCACGGGAGAGGAGTGAGCAATCACAACTGCTTCCGGTTGAGTAACTGCTTGGACTGCGGTTGAGGAGGGGTCGACCGATGAAGATGCTGCCACATTCGATCTTAGAGCATATGATTGAAAGAGGTCAGCAGTGATGAGATCGGTCAGAATCCCATCTGAAGAAGGGAGAGCATAGACGTCTTCTTCACCCTGATCTTGAGTGAGAAAGGTTTTCATCATCACTTGTGCTTCCAGCACATAAGCTTGTAAACAGGCTGCTGAAGCTGGTGTTTTGACATTGTTGAGAGCTTGGAAGTGCTGAAGTAGTTGAGTGATTTGACGTAGACTATCCTGTAGTCCAGTCAAAATCACAAAGTCATCGGCAGCGGTAGGACTCTTGGATTTGAAATTCTTGACACGCTCATTAATTAGCAGTGATAGCAGGCTTCCTCGAAGCTTCAAGTCTATGAGATGTCTTCTTCCCAGAGCCTCCACGATGTCTTCAGTATCAGCAAATAGAAGCATCTTCTGCTCAATGACGTTTAGAGATTTCCATTTAGGAAATATTTGAGCGAGTGTCAAGTGAGTGCGGGAGTGATGCCATCTGTCAAAACGTTGTAGATGACGCTTGACAGTACGGAGCACGTGAGAGATGATCATATTGAGTTCTATCGTAGCTGCTGGTTGAGCCTTGGGTGTGTAGATCATCACACCTTTCCCTTTGTCTTTGGGATCAGCTAGAGTGACCTCAGGAGCTGATGAGGCACCTTCCCGGATTATCACACCTTTTGTAGGACGAGGAGCAGTAGAAGCAACAACGGTAGTAGTCTCGACCGTTGGCAGGGTAGGAGCAAGTCCAGAAAGAGACTTTAGCTTCTTGTGCTGCCTCTTCTTCTCGCCTGCAGGCGTGGATGACACAGCTGCTTTGGAGACCGAAGGGGATGACTTGCTGAAGGCTTGAATCAGTGGAACATTCTCACGTGATTCATCTTCAGAGTCAGATTCGATGATCAGTTGACGCTTGGCAGACTTTTTGGTATGGACTGGTTTGGCCACGACCGGAACCGTTGAAAGCGGTTGAGGGATAGCAATAACCTTTGCGGTTGAGGGCAAGGTGTCGACCGCAGTCTCTTTCTTGTTCAGGAATTTGAGAATCGTAGACTTGTTGAGCCATTTGGTGGGATGCAGAGGCTCAGTCTTGGAAAAGTCCACTCCAAGGACGCCCAAGATGTGGCAGATTTGCAAAGCAAATCCCTCGGATTGCCCTTTGCCCCTGATCATTTCACATAGAATATTGAACAGAATGTCTGACCAGTTTATGTTGATCTTGGAGGCAATACAAGCCATGTATTGAAATTTCTCCAGCGTCACCTTGTCGTAAGATCCAGCCTTGGCCAGAAGATTCTTGGCCACGATATTAGTCAGTAGCCTGAATGGAGCTTTGAGAGATGTCTTCTGGGCCGGCAGTTTGATCGGAGCATCAGTAGTTGAGAACTCCTTCAACCAATAAGAGCAGTTACCATCTGGAAGATCCGTGCATTTTGTCAAACCCCTGGAGAGCAGATCAAATGTGCTGGCGAAGAACTTCTGATTGAAGGAGTAGACCTCTGTCTTGATCAAGCATTTGATAGTCCCATGCTCGATTTGAGCGGTTGCGAAGAACTCCTTCAAAACAGGCAAATCGCAAATGGCGCTGCATTCCAGAAATTTCTTTAGTCCAGAGGCTTCAAGCATGGTGAAGACCTCAGTTATTCCTGCGTTGTTTGCCTTAACAACGGAATCAAAGTTGATGGCGAGGCAAGTCTTCTGGATCGACATGATATCTGTAGATAAGAACTCGAGCAAAGAGTAAGCAAAAGCTTGAGAGTAATTTGATGGAGCGTTTAATACAATATGAAAGTTTTTAGCAAAGGTGAAAGATTGATATACGAGTGTAAAGAAGTATATATAGGAACCTATGGGCCATAGGGTGATGTCATGAAAAGTATTTTTGAAATTCAAAAAGTTTTGAAGAGCATAATCACGGCGCCCAATTAATGTCATTTGGTTCAAAGCACCAAGCTGCTAGTACGAAGCCTGTCAGAGACTAGTTAAAGGCGGATGATATGCCAATATTAATGGCAACGTAACAGCTAATCTATTAATGTCATATTGACAATCATTCCCCCTAAACACATGCATGCTAACTTAAATCTACTAAGCCAAGAATATTTCGAAAATATGAAAACTTAGCGTCCGGTAGAGGCTTGGTGAATATGTCTGCTGCTTGCTGATCGGTAGAGATGTATTCCAGCCTGATTTCCTTCTTTAAGACATGATCTCGGATAAAGTGATGCCTGACATCAATGTGCTTTGTCCGAGAGTGCATCACTGGATTGTGAGTGATGGCTATGGCACTTGTATTGTCACAGTAGATTGGAGCTTCACTCGACCGAATCCCATAATCATTAAGCTGCTGTTGAATCCAGAGTATTTGAGCACAACAGCTGCCAGCAGCAAGGTATTCTGCTTCGGCGGTCGAGGTAGCAATTGATGTCTGCTTCTTACTTGACCACGAAATTAGTCTATCTCCAAGGAATTGACATGTGCCACTTGTACTTTTGCGATCAATTCTACAACCTGCATAATCTGCATCTGAATAGCCAATAAGATTAAGATTTGAATCTTTGGGATACCAAAGACCCACATTAGTAGTTCCTTTAATATATTTAAGTATTCGTTTGGTAGCAATGAAATGAGATTGCTTAGGTGCGGCTTGAAATCTAGCACATAAACAAACTGAATACATGATATCCGGTCGACTGGCAGTCAAATAGAGCAGTGAACCAATAAGGCCTCGATACATGGTTACCTCGACCGGAATTCCCCCTTCATCTTTATCAAGCTTAATTGATGTACTCATGGGGGTAGATACAGTTGAGCATTGTTCCATTCCAAACTTCTTTACCAATTCCTTGGTATACTTGGACTGATTGATGAATATTCCAGTTTCAAGTTGCTTTACTTGAAGTCCAAGAAAGAAGTTTAGCTCGCCCATCATGCTCATTTCAAACTTCTCCTTCATCAGTTTAGAGAACTTTGAGCACAACTTGGGGTTAGTTGACCCAAATATAATGTCATCAACATAAATTTGTACTAGTAACACATGATCACCTTTTACAAATTTAAACAGGGTCTTATCGACCGTTCCAATTTGGAAATCATGTTCCAGTAAAAATTTTAGCAAAGTGTCATACCAAGCACGCGGTGCTTGTTTTAATCCATAGAGAGCTTTGTCAAGTTTATAGATATATTGAGGATGAGTAGGATTGACAAAACCTGGTGGTTGTTCAACGTACACCTCTTCTTGAAGTAGACCATTGAGGAATGCAGACTTCACATCCATTTGATAAACTTTAAAATTCTTGAAGGCTGCATAAGCAAGAAAGATGCGGATTGCTTCTAGTCTTGCAACTGGCGCGAAGGATTCCTCAAAGTCTATGCCTTCTTCTTGTCTGAATCCTTGAGCAACAAGTCGAGCTTTGTTACGCACAACAGTGCCATGTTCATCGAGCTTGTTACGAAACACCCATCTAGTTCCAATCACATTTTGATTTTTCGGTCGAGGAACTAGATGCCAAACATTGTTGCGGGTGAATTGATTCAACTCTTCTTGCATAGCTTCAATCCAGCTGGCATCTGATAGAGCTTCATCTATTTTCTTGGGCTCTACCTGAGATATGAAAGCGGCATGCAAGAATTCATTAATCATTTGACCACGTGTTTTTCGAGGAGCAGAAGGGTCACCTATGACCAACCCAGGTGGATGATCTTTGTTCCACCTAAAATAATTCCCTAAAGGGTTGTCATCAATTGGTTGATGAACGTCCTCGTTTACTGGATCATCATTGGCTGGAGGATTGTTATCAACCGGTGGATCCACTTCTGGCCTTGTTTGATCACACCCGGTAGAGGGAACTGGATCATCCTTCTTTGGAGGATATAGATCACTGTCACTCTCTTCCTGTAGATTTGTGTTTTCCAGTCTGTGACTCAGATCATTTATGCTCCCTTGAGTTTGTTCTGTACATAGAGTAGATTCATCAAAAACAACATGAATGGTTTCCTCGACCGTTAGTGATCTTTGATTGAACACTCGATAAGCTCTGCTAACGGCTGAGTAACCAATAAAAGTTCCTTCGTCTGCTTTGGCATCGAAGGCTGTCAAATGGTTTTTGCCATTGTTGTGGATAAAGCATTTGCACCCAAAAATTTTGAAATAAGAAATATCAGGTTTTGTGCCATTCCAGATCTCATATGGAGTTTTGTTAAATCGTTTATTAATCATAGATCTGTTTTGAGTATAGCAAGCTGTGTTAACTGCTTCTGCCCAAAGTCTTTGAGAAACATTTGAATCAGCAATCATAGTTCTGGCTGCTTCTTTTAAAGTACGGTTCCTTCTTTCAGCCACCCCATTTTGCTGTGGGGATCTAGCAGCTGACAACTCATGCTTGATTCCCTGATCATCTAGATAAGTCATAAGAGTGGTGTTTAAAAATTCAGTCCCTCTATCACTCCTGATTCTATCTATCACAGTAGATTGTTCATTTTGCAAGCGTTTAAAAAGCTTAATCAGGTGAGGTGCAGTTTGATCTTTTGAAGAGAGAAAGATGACCCAAGTAAATCGAGAAAAGTCATCTATAACAACAAGAGCATATCTCATTCCCCCTATGCTTCTTACTGGTATAGGACCAAATAGGTCCATGTGAAGTAAGTCTAAACATTTGGAAGAAGACATACACCCTTTATTTTTAAAAGTTGCTCTCACCTGCTTTCCTAGTTGACAAGCAGGACAAACTTTGTCTTTTATAAAATCTCCTTCGGGCAGACCAGAAACCAAATCATGCTTCCTCAGGTTAAAAATGGACTTAAAATTTAGATGATTTAATCGCTTATGCCACAACCAATGTTTATCATGATGAGCAGTAAGACAAGTAGGTGAAGAAATATGTGAGCAAGACCAGTTTACCTTGTAGGTGTTTAGGTCTCGTACACCGGTCATAAGAGTCTCACCTTTGTCATTTTTTATGAGGCAAGTGTGTTTGTGAAACTCGACCGAATGATCATTGTCACCTTTGGAGTTGTCTCCAAAGCTGATCTTTGGTCCTTTGCACAACACCACTTCTGTTAGAAGTTCTGGATTCCCTGTCATGTGTCGTGAGCAACCGCTATCTAAATACCAGGTAGTGTCCTTGATAGAAGTGGTTTTCTCACCCGTTTGGACTTTTAGTACCTGCAAAGAGTGAAGAACTTTTGGTACCCATATCTAGTAGGGTCCAGGTCGGATTAGCCCTTTCGGGACCCACACCTGGAACACCCTTACAGGTTTGCCCGTGTGTGTGTCCAGAAATCTGTGCGGTCGATAGGCAGTAAATGTGTGTGCTTGTGAGGTTGCTGTGTGCTGCTTCCCTTTTTTTTTTTCATCAGTTAGCCTGTACCTCTTTTGAACTGGCCTGCAATTAAAATACTGGTAAGGCTTCTCCTTTGACCATCTTTTCTTAGAGTAGTTAGACTCATTCCATGGCCTTTTGAAATTAGATTGGTTTCCCTTTCTTCTTTCATTAGGTTTTGGTTTGATCCAAGTTCCTCTTTGATTAGAGGTCTGGGGATCCACATATCCCAGCCCTCTATGCTTAGAGCTTCGTTCGTTCGATACTTTCTGATTTTTGTCAAAGCTGCACTTATCGTGTTCATATATCGTGCTGGACCTGACAAATCTTATTTTGTTAAGATTGCCTTTGTCCAGGCTTGACTGAATACAGGATTCCATAGACTGTTCATTTGTTCCAAACCCTAGACCGGTTTTATCATGTACCGGTCTTTGGATTTCTTGAATCTTGTCAATGGTTACCGAAGATTTATTCCAAGCCTTAATGGTTTCAAGTAGTTTTTTATTCTCAATCAAGGTAGCTTGGAATACTCTTTTCAAGGTGTCGTTCTCAGTAGCCAGCAGACTTAGCTTGACCTTAAGACCATCAAGCTCTTTTTGCTGCATGCAGCTTGATTTGCTTGACTTATCTTTTAGGTCAGCTCTTTCTGCCTTTACTTCCTCGAACTCCTTGGATAATGCTTTGTATTCATTAGCCATTTCGTGTAAAGCGGTAACTAAATCACTGTGAGTAAATTCAGGTGAGCCAAAGTCAAATACCTCCTCAGCTTCTTCTTCGATGTCGGCCATAAGGCATTCCACTTTTTCATCATCGCTGTCATCTGAAGAGCTTCCGGTATTGGAGTTGTCAGAGTCAGACTCAGCCCACTTGTTTTCCTTTGTCTGGTCATTCCCTTCACACAGCTGAGTGAGCTTCTCCCAAATCTCCTTTGCTGTGGAACATGACTTGATTTTGCTGAACATATTCTTGTCCAGTGTTTTGTATAGGATGTCCCGGGCCACATTGTCAAGATTGGCCTTCTTTTTGTCCTCAGTGGTCCACTCAGCTCTTGGTTTCTCAATCATTTGTCCTGCACCATCGGCTAGAGCTGGGTTGACCTTCATAATTTTGATAGGACCGTCTGTTATGACATATAGCATGTCATCATCCTGTGCTGCAAGATGTGCCTGCATGCGAATTTTCCAATCATCATACTCTTCTTTAGAGAACATAGGAATTCTGTTGAAAGAAGTCATGATTTGAAAACTTCAGATCAGCAGTTGAGAAAGGAACCCGCTTTGATACCACTTGTTGGGATCGGTTCAGAGGGTAGAGGGGGGTGAATACACTCTGAAACTTTTCTTCTTCTTCTTTAAAATGATCAAGTGAGGTTTAGTTCACTTAATCAGTTTTCTCAACTTCTAAAACGTTTTGAACAACTTTAAATAGTGCGGAAATAGTTCAGAGGTTTTAGTGATGCAAAGTTTATAATGCAATGTATGAGCAGGATGTAAGATAAATGACAGTAAATGCTAAAGCACGATTTTATGGAAGTTCGAAGGCTTAATCCTTCTACGTCTCCCCTTCTTCCACTTAGGAAGGAATTCACTAGAAGACTTTGGTTATTACAACGTCTTGTAATACACCCACTTCAGACTTAGGACTTATCCAATGCCTAATCCGAAACTCCTAGATTTACACAGATAAGATTCTCAGTTCTTATCAGACTGGTGGAAGCTTTCAGAGCAGCTTCAAGTCTCTTCAACACTGAGTATAGTTGAGTTGAGCTTCTCAGACTGCAGAGCGGTCGAGAGGCTTGAAAACCCTAGGATGATCCTTGACGATCAGATATGTGAACTGTAGGCGAGGGTTTATTTGAGCAGGATGAATGATCTTGTAAGTGTGCTCAAGTATATCAGATGAGGACTTCTGATATTATTCAAGTGATTGAAATTTTTCTGAGTTGCTTGTCTCTCTTCGTTGTCTCGTATCACTTGTTGTTCACGTTGTGTATGTTTTCTTTTTGAGCAATCTTCCCTTTATATAGGTCAATCATCAATGTCTTTATTTTGAACGTTCTGATGCTGCATTGAATGCACATTTAATGCTCATAAATGCATTGATGATTCTGCATGAGGATCGTACACTGTAGACAACTTCCAGGGTCCAAAACTGGAATAAACGGTCGAATGCTTTATCTGCAGTCATTCTGTGTTTTTGCCATTTTGGTACAACCTGTTGTCTTGATTTGCAGGAGTCAACAAATCTTCTGAAACGCCGGTTCTGCTTTTAATAAAAGATCCTGCAAAGAACATCTTGTCACAGGTACTTGTCTCGAGATATCTAGATAGGCAGTTGGCATTCTACCGGTAGAGATATTTGTCCTCTGCTGGTTTGAATAACCAGTCGATAAGCTTGTGACTTCAACCGGTCGAGAGATAAAGGCGGTTGACAAGCTTCCGGTAGATAAATTTATCCTCTGCTGGTTTTGATAGCCAGTCGATAGGCTTGTGACTTCAGCCGGTCGAGAGCAAAGGCGGTTGACAAGCTTCCGGTAGAAGTTGTAGTAGATTCCTGAAATACAATGGTTGGCAGCACATTCCTATACAATGAGTTGTTGTTTGTTATCACCAAAATATCGGATTCAACACACTTTTTTCATACAGATTAATAAAAATTGTCACACCCCGGTCTCAGGCTCGCGCCTGTGCGACTGTACAATGGCCCCCTTAAACTCATTTTAAACCTTTCATTTTTCTCATGTGGGACAGGAATCTCACAATCACCCCTCTTTCAGAACGTGACGTCCTCGTCGCGATCTGACCTCTTGATCCACCAGCACCGGGAGTCTAGAGGTGACTCCTACGGGTTCAAGAGATAGCTCCCGCCATGTAACACTTTGCCCCGCAGGTTCAAGAGGTAGCTCCCATGCACGTAGCACTTGTCCCGCATAGAACTTATTTCTCGGGGTCTGCCGGCTGGTGATCTGTCTCTAATATCATTTTGTCACGCCCAGGGCCGCGTCTGCGCGACTGTACAATGGGCCCCTATAGCAACTATTTCGTATTCTTTCTCGCTTTACGAAAATAATTAACCCAAGTTGCTATAGAAGTACATTGTAGCCCATTTTATACTCATTTTAAAGCTTTCATTTTTCCTATGTGGGACAGGGGTCTCACAAAAATCATTGGGAAAACAAAATTTTGTTGGAATCTAAATTTAGGTGTTTACGATTTTCATAAGAAAAATTGATCTCGGATAATAAGGCGCTCAACCGATTCGATAAAGAACAAATAAAAAACGTGCAATTGCTTCGAAGAGAAAAAAACATGAAAAACCTTGAGATAGCTAAACTGAAGAGACACTAGACTGACATCCCAACCGATGATTTGAAGACACTAAAATGATATTGCTAAACCGATGAAATACATCACCGTACACAAGCGCATCACAATCGGGATCGGATAAAGTTTTCTGTACCTTGAAAACGCCTCCAACATAGTGCCGCAATCCAAGAGAATTTCGGCTTCAGAATATATCGGTGAAAATGACGAGGCAATGTGAATAATTCAAAATTTAATAAAGACATTTCAAATTATGACCGTTGCAATCCAAAGCTTATAAATAGGCATATTGATCAGACAAAGAACAACTTTTGAGCCAAAAACTTTTGCCATCACATATACTTGCAAATTCAAGTTCTTCAGTCTAAAGTATCTCGATCAAGAAAACTCGAAGCACAACACTCAAAGGGATTATTCTGATCATTCAAGGATCAATCTTGTGCAAATCTGTAATCTAGTTGTTACTCTTGTATTTCATCAGTCGAGAACTGAAATTGAGTTTTAAACTAGGAGTTCTGAGATAGGCTGTGTGTGTAGGTCCTAGTCTTAGATCGGGGTTTTGCAAATTACTTGTAAAATTCAAAGTCTTCTAGTGATATCCTTCCGAGGTGGAAGAAAGGGTGACGTAAGAGTATTTGAAATCTCTGAACATCCATAAACAATCTTCTGTGTCTTATTATCGGTTTACATATCCATTTTCAGTCTTGCATTCAAATTTAGACATAGGTGTATAGGGACCTTTCACCGTCACTATTTTCATAGGTGTATAGGGACCTTTCACCGTCACTTTCCATAGGCAACTTTAGCAATTTAAAGCGATTATGCAAGTACGCAAGCGAAAGACTTAAGCAATCAAATAATAAGTGCGGTAAATAAATGCGTAATGTAAATAAAACAGTAAAAGTGATAAGAGATGTTTATGGAAGTTCGACGATAAATCGTCTACGTCTCCCCTTCTTGGTTAAGTCGATTAACCAAGGATCCACTAGCACTTCGAACGTCTTGGCCTTGATGGCTCCAAGGATAGCCTTACAACTTGACACGATCACCGCGCCGATACAACTCAACACTCTTGGCCTTAAGGGTTCCAAGGATAGCCTCAACACAACACTTGGATTCACACTCAAGTGCTTACAATGATAGCAAAACACACTTGGCTTCACACTCAAGTGTTTACAATAATAGCACAACCAACTCACAAACTATTTTTACAAACACTCTCAAATATATCACACAAACACTTTGATAGTGAGAAATTGCTTGCAAAGGAGAGAAGAGATGAGTTGGAATGTCTCCAAATGAACTTGGATGGCCTCTATTTATAGTTGGCAAAGTTTTGAATCTGATTTGAGTGCTTGGAGCGTGTGGTAAGAAGTCAAGGAGTGACAAAAAGTGTTCGGCGCCGCTGCCTACATTTTCCCAGCACTGAGCGGATTTTGTGGAAAAATCATATATTTCAATCTAACCGTTGGATTGATCTGAAATTTGAACTGAAGCTTTAAAACATCTAGATCTTCAATCTGAACTGTGAAGATTTGATTCTAACCAGTCAAACATTTTCAGTAATTTTTGGAAGTCACTTCATCAAGTTTTCGAACTTGTTCTGTGCAACAAATTTGAAAAATTCATATCTCCATATCCATCCGTTGGATTGATCTGAAATTTGGACAAAGGTTGTAAAACATCCTGAATTTGAATCTGATCTGTGAAGATGTGATTTGGATGTCTCAAACAATCCCAGTTAATTTATGAAGTTGAATCTTCATAATTTGCTTCATGTTCTGCAGAAATAAGTACTGTGCAATCTTTGTAGAAAACTCATAACTTCATATCTAGCCGTTGGATTGATATGAAATTTTGATATAAGTTTGAAAACATCCTGATATTGATTTTGATTGGTGGAGATTTGATTTGGTTATCTCAAGCACGTCCAGTAATTTTCAGAAGTTGATTCTTCATTCTTCACTACAAGTTCTGCAGAAATAGGTACTGCACAATTTTTGTGGAAAAATCATAACTCCACATCTAGCCGTTGGATTGCTTTCAAATTTGGACAACACATGTAAAACTTCTTCATCACGATTATGACCGGTGGAGATCGGATTTAAATGCCTAGAAAATTCTCAGTGATTTTCGGAAGTTGCTGCTCCATACTTTGGCTTCTTCTTCTCTTTTTTTTTTCATATCTCTTAACAATGTTTCATCCATTCAATGAGCAATAAAAAACTTTACATGTATAGCTTCATAATAACTTCCAACAATTTATTTGTCAATAAATTCTAATCTGCAAAATCTCACTTTAAATGGTTAGTAACAATTAATCGAGTTTTGTAATCATCAAAACATAATATTATGAGACTTGTTAATGCATTAAAAACATTAATCTCATCACACGAGATTTGTATGCGTTTAAGGCGTAACAATCTCCCCCTTTTTGATGATCACAAAACTTGGTTAAATAGGAGAAATAAATGTACAATATTAAATAAATAATTTAAATTTGCACAATATAATTGCATGAATAAAACTCTTCCTAAATTAAACAATTAGTTAAGAAGAGTTTGTTTATCAAATAACCAATTTTTTTATTCTCTATGCATTTAAGCAAACTAACTCTTCCCCTTAGTTAAAGTATTTAACCAAACTAATTCTCCCCCTTTTTGTGATAATCAAAAAGACTGGAAAAGTAAATGCAAAACAAGATAATTGAATATGATTTCTAAAAAGCAACACATAAATTTCACATAAAATGTGAGCTTTATAACTTTGAATAAATACAATTAATTTGTATTATCCAAAATTAAGTTGCTCAAATTTTATATTAAGCTCCCCCTTAATATGACATTAAATTTATTTATGTCCACAAGTGATTACAACTCAATCATGCCAAGTTCACCACGCAAACGAATAAAAGTATTTTCATCTAGTGGTTTTGTAAAAATATCGGCAATTTGATTTTTAGTGTCAACATATTGAAGTTCAACTTCATTTCGTTCGATGTGGTCACGAATAAAATGATGACGAATGTCAATATGTTTGGTGCGCGAATGTTGAATCGGATTCTTTGTAAGACAAATGGCGCTAGTGTTGTCACAAAAAATAGGGATTTTTGAAAAAGAGACGCCATAGTCGAGCAATTGATGCTTCATCCAAAGAATTTGCGCACAACAACTACCAGCAGCCATATATTCGGCTTCGTTCGTTGACAACGCAACACAATTTTATTTCTTTGAAAACCAAGAAACTAAACAGTTTCCTAAAAAGAAACAAGTTCCACTAGTGCTTTTACGGTCCACCTTATATCCACCAAAGTCGGCATCACAATATGCTTTTAAATCAAAGAAAGAATTTTTCGAATACCACAAGCCGAGATTTGGAGTATTTGAAAGATATTTGAAAATGCGTTTTAAGGCGAACAAATGTGATTTCTTTGGACATGATTGAAATCGTGCACACAAGCAAACACTAAACATAATGTCCGGTCTACTAGCAGTAGCATAAAGTAAGGAGCCAATCATACTACGAAAGGAAGATTGATCTACAGTTTTACCATTTTCATCCTTGTTGAGTCTGATTGCTGTGCTCATCGGTGTGGATGATGATTTTGTGTTCTCCATCCCAAACTTCTTTAGAATCTCCTTGATGTATTTGCTTTGGTTCACAAAGAACCCATCTTTACACTGTTTGATTTGCAATCCGAGGAAATAGTTAAGTTCCCCCATCATACTCATCTCAAGATGTTCCTGCATAAGCTTGGAGAAATCTTGACAAAGAGTTTCGTCAGTAGAACCAAAAATTATATCATCAACATAAATTTGCACAATCAAAAGATCATTTTTGACATTCTTGGTAAATAAGGTAATGTCGATCTTTCCTCTTGAAAAACCATTTGAAAGCAAGAAAGTAGACAGTTTATCATACCAATCTCGAGGAGCTTGTTTCAAACCATACAATGCTTTGTTTAGTCTAAACACATGATCAGGCAAAGAATGATCAACAAAGCCATCAGGTTGCTCAATATAAACCTCTTCTTTTAATTCACCATTAAGAAAGGCACTTTTGACATCCATTTGAAATAACTTAAAATTTCTAGAGCAAGCAAAAGCAAGTAGCATGCGAATGGATTCTAGTCTAGCAACAGGCGCATAAGTTTCATCATAATCTATGCCTTCTTCTTGACTATATCCTTTAGCAACAAGCCTAGCTTTATTTCTAGTGATAGTGCCATGCTCATCAAGTTTATTCCTAAACACCCATTTAGTACCAATGATAGATCTATCATGCGGCCTAGGAACAAGAATCCAAACATCATTGCGTTTAAACTCATTCAACTCATCTTGCATCGCAATTATCCATGCATCATCTAACAAAGCATCATCTATGCATTTAGGTTCAACATGCGAAACAAAGGCAAGATGATTACAAATATTATTAAGAGAAGAACGAGTGGCTACTCCCTTCGAAGGACTTCCGATGATAAGATCCATTGGGTGATCTTTGTGAAGCGTCCAATCCTTCGGAAGTGATGTTTCCTCAACAGGAACATTTAGATCATTTAGACTTGAGGAGGCCAACTCTTCTTCGAGTAATTCTACATCATCAATGTTAGTGCAAACAATAGTAGATATAGATTCATTAAAAGTCACATGCATAGATTCTTCAACAAGTAAAATACGTTTATTAAAAACTCTAAAAGCCTTACTTGAGGTAGAATATCCGAGAAAGATACCTTTGTCGGATTTGGTATCAAATTTGCTAAGGTTGTCCTTACCATTGTTATGTATGTAGCATTTGGAACCGAAAGCTCGAAAGTAAGAAATGTTAGGCTTTCTCCCTCTCCATAATTCATATGGAGTTTTCTTGAGAATTGGCCTTATTGATACGCGATTGATAATGTAACAGGCAGTGTTCATTGCTTCAGCCCAAAAATATTTTGGTAGAGAATGCTCACATATCATGGTCCTCGCAATCTCCACAAGTGTCCTATTTTTCCTCTCAACGACCCCGTTTTGTTGAGGAGTCCTAGGACAAGAAAAATTATGACCGATGCCTTTCTCTTCACAAAAGTTTGAAAAACTCTCATTTTGAAATTCAGTTCCGTGGTCACTACGGATCTGCTTTATTGAAAGATTTTTCTCATTCTCAACTCGTTTGACAAAAGTTTTAAAATAATCAAAGGCATCATTTTTGTGGGCTAAAAACAATGTCCACGTGTAACGTGAAAAATCATCCACAATGACAAATGCATAAAGCTTTCCTCCTAGGCTAGAGTTCCTCGATGAACCACATAGATCTAGGTGAAGAAGTTCAAGGGGCATAGAAGTAGATATAAAATTTTTGCTTTTAAAAGATTCCCTTGTATGTTTTCCAAGTTGACATGCACCACAAATAGAATCTAATTTTAAATTGAGTTTTGGCATACCAACAACTAAATCATGTTTAAAAAGTTTTTCTATGGTACTAGGACCAACATGACCTAGTCGTCTATGCCAAAGAATGTTGTCATCAACATTCAAGGATACAAGGCTTTTAATATTTGATAAAGATAAATTGTTTAAAGAAACCTTGTAAACATTTTCACTTCTATATCCTTTGAAATTTATGGATTTGTCAGTCGTGAGTGATATAGTGCAGTGTTGGGGAGTTAATTTGACTTCATAACCTCTATCGCACAATTGACTTATGCTTAGTAGATTATGCTTAAGCCCTTTCACTAGGAGTACATCATCAATCAAGCAAGATTCAGATATACCTATTGAGCCGATTCCTTCAATGATTCCTTTGCTGTTGTCTCCAAAGGTTACAGTTCCCTTCTCCTTTGGTTTGACTGATTGAAGTAGCTCTTTGTTCCCCGTCATATGTCTAGAACATCCACTGTCTAGATACCATATGCTAGGGAGAAAAATTTTCCTATTTCCCTACAAGAAAAGATTTTGGTACCCTTTAGTTCTTTTGGGTCCACAATGTTAGAAAAGAGAGATACAAAATAGACTTCTAAGAGTTCAGTCTCTCATAGCAACATCATCGCCACTTTTTAAGAGTGCTCCCAGTAGTAGGTAGGGCATATGGCCACTTTAAAAACCTATTTCCTTGGACAGAGCAACGTTCAACAGGGAGACCAGCCGCAAGTCAAGGCATTTTTAAGCCGGTCTATATTGAACTCCCTTAGATTGTGATCTCATAATGCCGACTAATGAGTTGTTAAGTACTCTTAGTCCTCCATTTCATATAGCTCTTTTGAACATATTGATATTTCAATGATTTGCATTTATGTCTAACATGACCAGATTTGCAACAATAAGAACAAGTAGGGGGTGATCTCATCTCAGCCTTAGCTATTAGACTAGCAAAGTCTATAGACTTCTTACCATAGCCTATTCCTCCCTTATCAAAGCTACATTTTTGCATGCTAAGTAGGTTGTTCAATTTATTGCTACTCACATTGAATTTATCGAATGATTTTTCTAAGTGATCTAGGTCATCCTTAAGTCTAAGATTATCATGCTCCTTAGTTTCTAATTCCTTTTTAAGATTTCTATTCTCTTTTCTAAGAACCTTAGCCATATCAAACATATCTTTATAAGCATGTAAGAGTTCATCGTAAGTAGGTACCTCGTCATCGTCGTCAGAGACGATGTCATCACTCTTAGCCATGAAGCAGAGGTTTGCTTCCTCGTCGTCGTCGTTGCTATCACTCCAGGTAGCTAGTAGGGCTTTCTTCTTTCTTTTGTCCACTTTCTTCTTGAGTGGGCATTCATTGGCGTAGTGACCTTGTTGTTGACAGTTGTAGCAGGTCACTTCTCTCTCAGGTTTCTTGTCTTTCTTGAATTTGTTTCCTCGCATGAATTTCTTGAATTTTCTTGCGAGGAGAGCCATGTCATCATCGTCATCTTCTTCGACTTGTGTAGTCAAAGCTATCCCTTTGTGCTTGACATCTTCTTTCTTTGATTCTTTTCTCGTGGACACTTCTAACTCATGGGTTTTTAGGGTCCCATGTAGTTGATCAAGATCATAGGCGGCAGTGTCCCCTTTGTTGGATTCGATGATGGCGGTTCTCTTTGCATCCCATTCTTTTGGTAGGGCACGAAGAGCTCTCCTCCAAACTTGCTTGGTAAGATATTGTTCTCCCAATTGTGCTAACTCATTGATGATTTGAGTAAGCCTTTGGAACATGGTGTCAGCATCTTCATTGGATTCCATCTCAAATGTTTCGTATTTGAGTTGGAGTAAGTCGATCTTTGTCTCTTTCACTTGGTTGGTGCCTTCGTGACATATCTCTAGCTTGTCCCATATCTCTTTAGCGGATGAGCACATCGATATCCGGTTGTACTCGTTCATATCTAAGGAACAATGCAAGATATTCATAGCTTTAGCATTTTGCGAAATTAGTTTCATGTCCTCTTTTGAAAAGTCATCCATTCCCTTAGGAATTTCAACCCCATCAACTATTTTCATAGGTGTATAGGGACCTTTCACCGTCACTTTCCATAGGTCATAGTCTACGGATTGGATATATAGTGACATACGATTTTTCCAATACCCGTAGTTTATGCCATTAAAAAGAGGAGGACGATTAGTAGATTGCCCTTGAGCATAATCACTCGCTAGGTTTGCCATAAAAAGGATTTGAAAAGTATTTTCAAATGGCTTTGATACCACTTGTTAGAACCTAATGGGGGGGGGGGGATTTAGGTTCTATTGGTAACTTTAGCAATTTAAAGCGATTATGCAAGTACGCAAGCGGAAGACTTAAGCAATCAAATAATAAGTGCGGTAAATAAATGTGTAATGTAAATAAAACAGTAAAAGGGATAAGAGATGTTTATGGAAGTTCGACGATAAATCGTCTACGTCTCCCCTTCTTGGTTAAGTCGATTAACCAAGGATCCACTAGCACTTCGAACGTCTTGGCCTTGATGGCTCCAAGGATAGCCTTACAACTTGACACGATCACCGCGCCGATACAACTCAACACTCTTGGCCTTAAGGTATCCAAGGATAGCCTCAACACAACACTTGGATTCACACTCAAGTGCTTACAATGATAGCAAAACACACTTGGCTTCACACTCAAGTGTTTACAATAATAGCACAACCAACTCACAAACTATTTTTACAAACACTCTCAAATATATCACACAAACACTTTGATAGTGAGAAATTTCTTGCAAAGAAGAGAAGATATGAGTTGGGATGTCTCCAAATGAACTTGTATGGCCTCTATTTATAGTTGGCAAAGTTTTGAATCTGATTTGAGTGCTTGGAGCGTGTGGTAAGAAGTCAAGGAGTGACAAAAAGTGTTCGGCGCCGCTGCCTACATTTTCCCAGCACTGAGCGGATTTTGTGGAAAAATCATATCTTCCAATCTAACCGTTGGATTGATCTGAAATTTGAACTGAAGCTTTAAAACATCTGGATCTTCAATCTGAACGGAAGTCAAAAATTTCCAGTAATTTTCGGAAGTCACTTCATCAAGTTTTCGAACTTGTTCTGTGCAACAAATTTGAAAAATTCATATCTCCATATCCATCCGTTGGATTGATCTGAAATTTAGACAGAGGTTGTAAAACATCCTGAATTTGAATCTGATTGGTGGAGATGTGATTTGGATGTTTCAAACAATCCCAGTTAATTTATGAAGTTGAATCTTCATAATTTGCTTCATGTTCTGCAGAAATAAGTACGGTGCAATCTTTGTAGAAAAATCATAACTTCATATCTAGCCGTTGGATTGATATGAAATTTTGATATAATTTTGAAAACATCCTGATATTAATTTTGATCGGTGGAGATTTGATTTTGATATCTCAAGCATGTCCAGTAATTTTCAGAAGTTGATTCTTCATTCTTCACTACAAGTTCTGCATAAATAGGTACTGCACAATTTTTGTGGAAAAATCATATCTCCACATCTAGCCGTTGGATTGCTTTCAAATTTAAACAACACATGTAAAACCTCTTCATCACGATTATGACCGGTGAAGATCGGATTTAAATTCCTAGCAAATTCTCAGTGATTTTCGGAAGTTGCTGCTCCATACTTTGGCTTCTTCTTCTTCTTTTTTTTTTTTTTTTTCATATCTCTTAACAATGTTCCATCCATTCAATGAGCAATAAAAGACTTTATAAATACATGTATAGCTTCAAAATAACTTTCAACAATTTATTTGTCAATAAATTCTAATCTGCAAAATCTCACTTTAAATGGTTAGTAACAATTAACCGAGTTTTGTAATCATCAAAACATAATATTATGAGACTTGTTAATGCATTAAAAACATAAATCTCTTCACACGAGATCTGTATGCGTTTAAGGCGTAACACTCATCTTTTTGCACTTGATGATGATATGTGGTATGTCATCACTGATGGACCTCTCACCATCACAAAAGTTAACACTGTAATAGCTATCTCAAATGATGGACCACAATACATCGATAAACCAAGAGTTGAATGGACTGCTGAAATGTTACTAAGGACATTCTGTACAAGACTCTGGATAAAAACACATTCATAAAAATTAAGATGTACAAAAAATTGAAAAATAAATTAGGGAAAATCTCATCCATCTTTGCGAAGGAAATGAGCAGACAAAAGAGAATAAGCTTTTTGTGGTTACCTAAAAATTTGATAATATCAAAACGAAGCCAGGATAATCCATGACAGAGTTTGATGAACGAGTTAGTAGCATTGTTATTAAACTCAATGCTCTGGGGAAAATATGTCCAAATCAAGAAATTATTTTGAAAGTTATTCGAGGTCTTCCCAAAGAATGAGATGTAAAGACCATGACGATGAGAAAATAAAAAGACTTGAATAAACTGAAACTTCATGATCTATTTGCTAACCTAAAGGCTTATGAGTTTGAGTTAAAAACTCAAGAGAAAGATCAATCTATTTCTCAACTGACCAAAGCTTTAGGAGCAGTTAAAGCGGTAACCAGCTCCAACAGAAAGAACCATTCAAAAGATGACGATGACAAGAGAAAGAACCGCAGCAAATTTTTGCTTCGCTTTTTAAATAACCGTATCAAAGTTTTGCCGCGGTTTTTAAAAAATGGTAGCAACACATTGCGACGGTTTTTAAAAGAGTGTAGCAAAGTTTCGCTACGGTTTTTAAAAAACCATTGCAAAGGCATCACAAAATACAATATGCGATGCTTTTTGCGTCTAAAAAACCGTCGTAAATTACATGTTTTTTTTAGTGATTGCAGATCAAAAGTTTTTAAAGTATTTGTTCATCTGTACACACATTTTCTGTGGGGACCTCGGGTTGCTAATCTCATCTTAGGTGAATAAACGATTAATCAACAATTAATCATATAATAAAAGAATATTCAAACCAAATTTTTTTTTTCAGAACCTCACGCGCGCCCGTGCCCCACTTCAGGCGCGCCCGTGCATAGGTTTCAGACAGAATCTGGTAAAATGATAAACATAAAAGTTGTAGATCTTTGTCTTAGCTTTCCAATTCCGCCAACCGCACCCTAATCGGAGTTTTCAGTAAAAATTTATGCTCATTCTACCAAGAAGGGTCGGTGCAGAAATTTACAAAAATTATCAAAGGCTACAACAAAGATCAAAGTTGCTAGGGCTATTTCAAATCTGAAAAATTGCATACATAATCTCAATATGTCCGAAGCATAAACACATGCATATCTAGACATAACAATAATCGCATACATGTTTCTAAGATGCAATACAATAAACTCAATTCTAAGTTTTCTAAGCTCAAACTAAATCAACACTTTCTAACATGCATTTGACAGTAATCTATTCTTAGCCCGAAGTCACCACATGCTAATCTTTCTCAATCTTGAGCTATCCAAGCCACATCTGACTCGCTCATGCCTCAAACCTGATGCAATGCACACATACAAACAAAGCAACAGCCGAATAACTCCGGTGAGAATAAATCTCAGTATGAACAACATGCATATACATCAGTTAAACATATGATATCTATATGCCAAATGAATCATAAATCTTCAATCATGTAATAGGAGGTAAAACATGATAGTATGTTCATCTTTAATACCAAGTATATAAACTCATTCAAATCTTGAATGTCATAACATAACATGCTAGCATTTATAAACGCATATTCTAATCCCTAGAAATCTCTAGGTTAATGCATAAATGCAATGCATGTGCCAAGGAATAGGCTATCGAATCTGATATCAATAAATCGTAATTCTGGGATCCCGGGGAAATAAAATCTTTAACTAACCACCGATTCTCCCAATCGAGGTGGCGTCAAATCTCTCAATCCCCTGACGTTGGTTAAACTATTGTGAGTTATCTAGCTCTGGAAATAAATCTATATTCCGTGCCATGAGTCATCTAACTCTGGAAGTAAATCTACATTCCGTGCCACTCAACTACAGTTCTCCAAACGTCATCTGCATTCTAGGCCTTTCAACCCTCTGTGCTTTTCAGGCTGGAGTTCAAGATGAATGCAACATAATCTGAATGCATCAAATCATACATAAGCTAAAACAACATCTTGAACACATCAATCATATAATCATATGATCATATAATCACTCAAAGATACCGACAAATCTGTAAGCATCACATGGAATATGTAAGACATGTTCAATACAGAACATAATATAAATCAAAGAAGACAAATAAACATTGACATAAATATTCTGAAAATTCAAGAAGATATCTATCTTGAATAATCTATCCCATTTATGTAAACGTAAACAATAACATATATTAAACATGCATGTATGTGATTTTAGGCAACTCGATAATCAGAAACAACCTCGAGTTATTCTGCCCATCTTATTAATGTCTATTCATACCTGCATTTCTGATTCAAATAGCTGACCCTCTGTCAATTCTTGATCAACAACAAGCTGTCCAAATCTGACATCAAATTCTTCTTATTTCAATCAGTGCTACTTGAAGGTATTCTTGATTCAACTTCAAACACTTCAAGTCATTCGAACTTGAACTCGTCAATTCAACTTCGATAATCTTCAAGTCAAATGTCAAAACGTAGCACTCGAAGCCGCGATCGCAAATATACGATCAATCGTAAATTCTACCGGGCGGATTGAATTTAATCGGGACTCGAAAAGGCAAAAATGGTTGAAACCCCTTTTCTTTTCTCCCTCTCGACCACTTTCTGGAAATCTGATGAATTTCCTTCTGATTACACGTTTTATTCAGCCAAGTTGCAAGGAATTTGCAGTTTGGTCCCTGAACTTTGGCCTAATTGCAATTCAGTCCCTGAACAAGCGATTTAATTCAATTTCAATCCTAAATAATTTAAGAATATTAGAATTCAAGTCTAAACTCTAAATATTCTCAAATTAAATATTCTTGGATTAAAATTAAATCATTTCGGACATTATTGCATTTTAGTCCCTGAATTGCTCAATATTTGCAAATTGGCCCTTGCTCGGATTTCATCCTCAAATTAAATCTGTGACATTTATCATATTGGAATTCACAACTTAAATTCCATAAATATCAATTGCAAATATTTTTAATCTTTTAATTTAAGAATTCCGGATATTAAAATCTTAAAATCCAAAAATCCTCAAATTAAATATTTCTGACCCGAAATTGAAATCTCCAATTTCCATAAATTCTTAAATTCATCTTTTCACTTTTCTTTGGAATTTAAATCTTAAATCCCGTAATTAAGAACTTAATATTTTCGGGCCTTACATTTTCATTAACTAGTAACATGCACGTGCATTGCACGTGCGAACATATATGAAGTAAAATAAATTATAATGACAAATTAAATAAAATTAATTATAATAAGATTCTTGAATTTAATTTGATCACATCGTAAGAAACAACGTAAAAATTTTATTTTTTCACTGTAACGTTTTTCACATTCGATTCATTCTTTTGTTTAATCAGACGTCTTCTTTTTTGAGTAAACACAGACAATTTCTGATCATCAGCAATGTCGATGTTTTCAGTCTTTGCTTCTTTTGGTGGTTGCACATTTTTTGTCTTGTTTGTAGATTTGGGTGAATCCTTTTTTTTCTTCCTATTTGGTGTCCTTTGTTGTGGAGATATTTTAGCTTCGGAGTTTTTTTGCAATGATTTTTGGAACGCTTCCACCACAATAGAGAGAGGCTTCTTCTTCTTAAGAAGTTATTTATCCATCTTAAAAATAAATGTTTGTTCTTCATTGATCGGGTTGTCAAGAGTAGTTGTGATTTTTGGTTCCCCTTCATCCTATTATCATATATTAAAAATGTGTTTTATAGCATGTAATTCGTAAACATGGAAAATCAACAATTGTAATTTGCAATCATGTACACTTTTTTGAGCAACTCAATATATTTGTTCACTGAGCAACCTATATCTGAAGCCGCATCTTCAAATAATGTAATCCTTGTCGTTGTGTCGTTGTTTTTCACCGTCATCGTTAAGCAAAATCTATAGAGTTTCAATTGGCATCAAAATGTAAGTAGAATTTTTAATATACATACAATAATTAAAAAATACATCAAAATAAAAGTTTCTCATCAATTCCACAACCGAGAAAATGATTACCTTGGCATGATTTGAGAATCATGCAACTTGCAATTGATACAGTTGACGACATCCGTTGTTTTTACGATCTCTTTGAGACAATTGGTACACGCGTCATACCATGGCTTTGATTTATTTTCAATCTCACATATAGATGCTTTAAACCAGTAAAACCGTTTCTATGAAAATAATTAAATATATAACATTAATGTGCTTGTGTTATTGTGAACGGACATAAAGAATAAATAATAAAACTATATTTATAAGATATATATATATATATATATATATATATACATTATTAAAATATATGATGGGAAATAGATATTGTTTTTATACCCGTGTCAAAGAAGCTTCTTCTTTAATGTTTACTAAGTTATTTATCCATCTTGAAAAAATTTAACGTTTTTCCCTGATTGGGTAGTCTGTACTCGTCATTTTTTCTTCGCCTTGATGATCCTATTATCATAAATTAAATTTTCAAATATTGAATAAACCAAAGAAGTTAACAAAATGAATAATAATAATAATAACACTAATAATTAATATTAATAATTATTATTATTTTACACAATTGTTTTCAATAGAATTAATTTAATTTTGAGATATAATCATGATGATGATGTTGATGAGTTAAATATTTTTATAAAAACCTAGGTAATTGTATATTGTGATACTATATAAATTTCAATACATTAATAAGTTTATCTTCATCTAAATTGGAAATAAAAATTTATTTTTTGCATCAAACCATAGAATTTTATCATCGACATAATTATAGAGCATATGGAAGAATAAGTACTAAAAAGTAAAAAAAAAATGTACCAGTGTCTTTCGGCCAAAGAATAGATTCCACAGAGGAGAAATCTATTGGATTTTTTGTAGTATGATGTGATTGCATAACAGAACTGTCATTCTTAAATTTAGGAATGTTTTGGTGCCAACCATTTTCACCGTTTGGGAAAAGAAAAGGATATTGCAAGGGATTGTAACATCCAAAATAATGTTTTATCCTATGTTTCTGTCCATCGGACCCATGAAGTACTATGTTCCTATCATATGAAATATTCGGATTATTTCCCTCAATCCAAATAGCATCAACTTGATCTGCTGTAAGATTTTTGTAGCATCGTTGATCTACTCCAGCATTTTTGCATATTTGAAGGGTTACCTCTTCAATAGAGGGAAAATCATTTATCATGTGAAACAATTTAGCATATGGATTTTTTTTCATGACATCCATTAATAGCTTCATAGTACCTTCACAAATATCAGCATTGTCAAATACGCTCATCCTATTAGCCAGTTCGTTGTCGTTATCCCAAAAAAATACAATTGAAAATGAGATGGTTTCCCCTCATGAGGATTCAAAGGCGGGAGTGTATGAAACACTTGTCTTAACACTCTAAGTATATAGATTCCACAATTCGAAGAAGCAAGATTATTATCCACTTTAATACCAAAAGAAGTGAATGAAAATAAACTGTTATATACTCTGATCCTCTTGCGGAAATTCTCTGCTTCTAGAGATTGTGTATTAGTAAATAATTCAAACAATTCATGCGGCATAATTGTGTCAACTAATATAATTTTGCCATTGTCACAGCAAAAGGTGGGGCTTTCAAATTCAAACTTTTTTGCCCCACAGTGACGACAAACATCCATTGAATTGATCACACGTAACTCTATCGTGCCTTCAAAACATTAACATGAGAAAATTATAAATATGTTATTCCAGAATTCATAAAGTATAAACAAATTTATTAATATATTGGATTGGATATGTACGGCTATTGATTTAATTTTTTACCTTTATGTTTAACAGCTTTAAGCAAGGTTGGAAAATCTCTGTATCTTCCTTTATTTAATTCCATCCATTGTGGACTTGTCTGATCAAGCAAGGGTGAAGAACTTGATATTAAGTTGGCCGCCTCTAGAGTATTTTCTACGATGCATACAGTTAATATAATTGATACAAGAAAGATAGACGACAATGCAACTGATTTTTATATGATACCTTGGAAGGTTGAATTTTTGTTTGTACAATCAACATGTGAGAAACTATCTCCATTGAATAAAACACTGCTGATAAAGGTAATAAAATGTAAGCTATGAACATATAATATTATATAATGACCGAAATTTTTTTTACAATGAAACGAAATAAATGTTAACAATTCCCATTAAAAAAAAACAGTGGTGTGTGCTAATTTAAATACTATTATTATTTGTTTATTTATCACATAAAAAGAACACTTATATGAAAACAAAGTTCACCGTTTTCTTTTCTTCCTTGACTCTGATGCATTATGAATCCGTTGACGGCGTTTTTCAATCTCCAGATTTGAATAGATTGAAACAGATTTGTTGGTACCTGCAGATTTTTCTGAACATTATATGCATATAGTTGAGAAGATTGATAAAAAAACAGGAAGCAACTAAATGCCATACAAAATATGACATCCACTATAACCTGCTGAAAAATATACCTGGGGCTGGATATTTTCCGTGCACATCATCGAGAGAAGTAATAGTATTGTCATTGAACAACATTCTGTGTGGAAAATGTACAAACACATGGAATCAGATGATAACATGAAAATACAAAAAGACAATTCATGAACGTTGGAAACCTAGTAATCAAATATTCAGGCTTTAAAATTCCAAGATCAGTTTATGTCATTATTTCAGTACAAATTATATATATATATATATATATATATCTTTATCAGCGGACAGTCCATTTCCAAATTTTCATCTCTCAATGGATGTATACACCTTATTAAGCTGCTGCAAATTCATCTTACTTTATTCAATGAGTTAGATTTTTGGGTTTTTGACAGCCAAATTTTTATTAAATTACATGTTACCCTGTTCGAGAGTTACACCAAGTACTTATCATCTGATTTTTATTTCGCACAGCCCGTGTACTATTAAACCCTTTATTGGAGCACTCTCATTTCATCAATTCTTCGAGGGTTACACCAAGTGCTTATTACATCAAGTATAATTTTATAAATACTTGCTTGAAATTCTTTACACAATTTAGTTCTGCATGGTCCAAGAACTTTTAGAGAAATATGCATTGGGTTGAAGGTGACCGAGACTTAGTTTACAACCGAAACAAATGTTAACAAATACAAATCAAATTAAACACATAGGTAAGAAGACAATAACGAAGGAAGCATAAATCCTAGTCAATTGTTTTTAATTTTTAATTAAATGCTAAATGGAGAATGACACCAAAAACCAAGAACATAAACAATGTATTGAATCCCAAGAGCATATGGGCCTGTGTTTTGGAACAAAAAAACCATAGGCAAACCTTTTTGAAGAGAAATTTGATGGTTTTCGACTTATTGATAAGCCACAGGCGGTGCAACTACAATCGCTTCTATTTTCCTTCGTTTTTTCTCCTTCCAGTTGGTATTTTTTTGGAACGTTGGAGGGGATTGAGTGGGTTATCTCATGTATTTAATTTCGGTCTATTTGGACCTTCTAAAACGGTCAATTGCTTCTCTTTGAGTACATAGAAGATTGAATGAAAGGACAAAGTAGTAAATTCACAATCGTAAAACTTTGTTCTTTTGTTCACTCTTTTATATAAGTTATTATATTATTATTATTATAGATAATAATGTTAGCAATTGAACAAAAGTAACCAAAACTAAAAGCTAATCTATTAAAAACAAAACTTTGAAAAATTAATCTAATAAAACCCAAAAATAAACAATTTTTTTTAAATTTAAAAAATCATTTTCATATCTAGCTACCTACCTAACTACCTATATAATTAAGAACCCAAGAAATATCTCATATTTGGAAATGGGGTACAATTTGACTTAATAATGCAGAATTTATTTGATTTTAAAATTAAAATGAAATAAATTAAAGTAGTTTGATTAACTCCATTAAATTAATTTGATCGGCAGCTTCAACGGGGTGTTAGAATTCAAAGGTTGACGATCAACTTTGTAAATCAAGTCAAGTCTACACTAAAATGAACACGGATAAAAATTAAAAAGAAAAAAAAAAACCTTGCTCATTTGATTACTTTGGAATCAACTCGAATTTATATAAAAAAAACAGAAAAATAAAAAATAAAAAATAAAATAATAATAATAATAAAAAGTCTTGCTCATTTGATTACTTCTGGAATGAATACATGATCTATTATTATAACTAGCATAATCGCGCACACGCGTTGCGTGTGTATAAAATCATACAATATATTTAATATTGTATGTTATGTATAAATATTATTTTTTCAATAATATTTAAATTTATTTTTTAACATTTATAAAATAATATAAAAATCAATTGAAATATTTTTTTATCAATTTATCTTATCTACAATGTTTAGTTGAGAAAAATATCAAAATTTGAAATATCAAAATTTCAAAAAAAAAAACAAATAAAAATAAAATTGTAATATTTATATTAAATAAGGGCAATTTCGGCAATTTAAAAGATGGTGTCTAAGGGAAAGATTCTTTATATATAGGGAGAGATTATTATTATTATTATTATTATTATTATTATTATTATGTTGTGAGACAGTCTCACATATCTTTATCCGTGACACGAATTAACCTAACTCATATTTAATATAAAAAAAGTAATACTTTGAAAAAAAGTAATATTTTTCCTCGGTGACCCAAATTAAGGATTAGTCTCACAAAATTGACTCCTAATACTTTCTTACATGGGTTTTTGTGTTATTATTACTATTATTTTATTTTATTTTTCTTTAAAAAAAAAAAACGAAAAAAAAAAAAAGCCCTGCTCATAATTGATTATTACGAGACCGAACATGCACTAATCACATCATGTAACCTCTGACTTAAATATTAAATGAAAATTGTATTATGGTTTACTATTTCAAGTCACCATTAATTGATTAAGCAAAATCAAAATCTTCGAATTCTTTAATTAGATATCGATTGTAGTCTCATATATATTCACGATTCCCATAAAGAAATAAAAAAAAAATGATGAGAAAAATTTGTCCAACAATATTATTGATCATAGTTGTGGTACTCTGTCTCAATCTGATAATAATTTCCGGGGAGGCAGACGATGAGTCCTCTCTTCTGGCCATCAAGGCTCATTTAACTTCCAACTCCAACTCCAACACCAATATAACAATATTGGCTAAAAATTGGACGCAGGGGACCAACTTTTGTACCTGGATTCGCATCATCTGTGGTCGGAAGCATCACAGAGTCACCGTTATGAATCTCCTCAACATGGGTTTACAAGGAACCATTCCACTAGCAATCACCAATCTGTCTTTTTTGACATACTTGGACATGAGCAACAACAACTTCAGCGGCCAAATCCCAGATGAGATGAGGAATCTGAGACGGCTTCGCTTTCTGAACATGAACTACAACCAGCTTAGTGGTCTCATTCCCTCGAGTTTGGGGTCGTTATCCAATCTTGAGTCCCTATACTTGCAAAAGAATTATCTCTCTGGAGCGGTACCATGGAGCAGATTCAACTTTTCTAAGCTCAAAGGAATTGAACTGCAGCAGAACCAATTAACTGGTGCACTGCCTATAAAGATTTGCCACCAATTTCCAAACTTAGAATATCTAATGGCTGGAGGAAATGAAATAGATGGGGAAATCCCAAAATCTTTAGGTGAATGTTCACAGCTAAAGGAGCTGTTCTTGGGAGAAAATAGTTTCAGCGGGAGCATTCCCATGGAAATTGGAAACTTGTCACAGCTCGTGTTGTTATCTATTGGGCAAAATAAACTCACAGGTAATTAAGCATGTTTCATGTAAATGTTATTGTCGTGTATATGCATGCATATATGAATGTTGCCTTTGATTGTCATTATTTCAAGTTAATATTTCAATTACGAATCTGGAGCAGCTACTTACTAGTCTCGTGAAGCTAAACTAAACTGGTCTTGGTCAATTGGTCAATTCAGTTCATCTTAGTTCAGTTTACCTCATGTATTCGGTCTAACTCATTGTGGTTTACCTCATTTCAGCTCACTAAAATTTCAGTTTCTCACAATTTTCTACGTCGTTCAAATTATAAAATCTATAGAATTCAATTAAAAAATATCTACAAAATTCTGTCAAAAAGTATGCAAATATCCATAGAAAATTTTTGAAATTACGTGATATTATTATAAAAGTCAACAAAATCTATCAACTCCCAACATCATAAATTTAAAAAAGTAACTAAAAATCATTAAAAATATGAATCGAATATCATAAAAAGTAAATTTGAACTTGATGTGGACTCATGTTTGAAAATATTTTTTTTAAAAAAATTGCTAAATAGTTTTTTTTTTTACCAAAGTTTCATAATCATTTTTTTTTTAATTTCCAAACACTTAATTAATATTGATGGTAATTTTCTTTATGCACAGGCACCGTTCCATCCTCGATTGGAAATTTGTCAAATTTGGAGTATTTAGTTATAAGGGAAACCAATATCCATGGCAACATTCCCTTCCAACTGGGAAGTTTATGGAGTTTAAGATGGTTGGTTTTGCAAATGAACAGCCTCAGCGGTGAAGTCCCACACTCTGTTTTCAATCTCTCCAAATTGCAAGTACTTTCGTTTGTGGAGAATAATAATCTATCTGGTACTCTCCCTCCTTTGATCGACAAAAGTTTTCCAAATCTTGAACATCTTTTCCTTGGCGGAAATCGATTCTATGGAAGCATCCCGACTTCTATTTCAAATCTCTCCACACTCGTTTCTCTCGATCTCTCTTCCAACTCTTTCACTGGCCTCATACCCATATCCCTCAGGAATCTACGCCTGCTTCAAATCTTTAACTTGGGATTTAATTATTTCACCAACAATTTATCCATACCCCACCAAGATTTTTTAACTTCTCTTGCAAATTGCAAGAATCTCACGATATTTAATTTTGGCAATAATCCCATAACCGGAATTCTTCCCAAATCTATTGGGTCCAGCAATCTTTCTACATCTGTTGTCAATTTAATTGCCTATTCATGCGAGATCAAAGGCAGAATCCCGGAAGAAATCGGGAATCTTAGTAGCTTGGTTATATTGGATATTGACGACAATGAGTTAACAGGAGTGATTCCTGAAACTCTGCAACGTTTAACCAACTTGCAGCTATTTGCAGTGAATGAAAATATGCTGGAGGGTTCCATCCCCCTTGGCTTTTGCAATCTGAAAAACATGTATGCTGCATATTTTTCGGATAACAGAATGTCTGGAAAGCTACCAAGTTGTTTAGGGTCTCTACCATTGCTGAACATAATAGACATTTCGGTTAATGCCTTCAATGCTACCATTCCCACTACTTTTTGGTTGAATAAGGGGATTCAACAAGTATATTTGTCTAAAAACTTTTTCGATGGTTCAATATCCGAAGAAATAGGCAATATGGAGAGCTTGTTGGAGTTAGATTTATCTGAAAATCGACTCTCTGGAAGAATTCCAACAAGTATCGTGAAGCTTCAGAGTCTAAGCAATTTAGCATTATCGAATAATAGGTTCGATGGCGAAATACCCGATTCCTTTCCGTACTTGACGGCCTTGGAACATTTGGACCTATCCCTCAACAATCTCTCTGGTTCAATTCCCCAATTGTTGGAGACACTTCCAAATCTCAATTACTTCAATGTTTCTTTCAATCAACTCACAGGTGAAATTCCCAATGGAGGGAATTTTGTCAACTTCACGGCTGATTCTTTCAAAGGTAATGCAGGTTTGTGTGGAGCTTCTCGATTCAACGTCAAGCCATGCAAAGAAAATAATGTCAGGCAAAAACCATCGAGTAACAAGAGGCTTTTAAGGTACATACTGCCACTGATATTTTCAGTGGTTGTTGTTGCCACAATTGTAATCTTGTATAGAAAATGTGGTGGTAGAAAGACCATATATTTTCCAACTCTGCCCAATATCCCTAGCCTCATTCTAGAGAGAATATCATATCATGAAATTGTTCGAGTCACTAACAACTTCGATCAAGAAAATCTGATTGGAAGCGGAAGCTACGGTTTGGTGTATAAAGGGGTGTTTTCTGATGAGAAGACGTATGCTATTAAGGTCTTCAATTCAGAAATGCAGCGAGCACTACAGAGCTTCGACACGGAGTGCCGAATAATGCGTAGTATTCGTCATAGAAATCTAGTGAAGGTCATTACTAGTTGCTCCAACCTCGATTTCAAGGCTTTGGTGATGGCATATATTCCCAATGGAGACCTCGACAAATGGCTATACTCACCTGAATTGTTCTTAACTTTAGTTCAAAGATTGGGAATAATGATAGACGTCGCATCCGCAATAGAGTATCTGCATCTTGGGTATTCCTCACCGATCGTGCATTGCGATTTGAAGCCGAGTAATATCCTCTTGGATGAAGATATGATTGCATACGTAGGTGACTTTGGCATAGCCAAACTCCTCACAGAAGAACAGAGAATGGAGCAAACTAAAACTCTGGGTACAATTGGGTATATGGCACCAGGTAATTTCATGCTATTCAAATTAATTTGGTCGAATATAGACATTATATAATGCATTTCATGCAGTGATTTAGCTACGGATCTCTCATATGTTTTTTAATGATGGCATGTTCGTATTGTCAGAGTATGGATCCACGGGTATAGTTTCGACCATGGCAGATGTTTATAGCTATGGTATTTTGTTGGTGGAAACATTTACAGGAAAGAAGCCAACAGACGAGATGTTTTCGGGTGAGTTAACATTGACGAAATGGGTGTCTGAAGCATTTAGCAGCGATGTAATGCAGATAGTCGATGTCCCTTTATTGAATTCGAATGGAGAGATCAGTAGAAGTAAATATGAGAAGTGTTTGATATCGGTCTTTGTGGTCGCCCTAGAATGTGCAACAGAGTTTTCTGAGATGAGGCTTAATATGAACGACGTAGTACGGAAGCTCCAAAAGATCAAAACTGAATTGCTTCACTAGATAAACTGAAATGGTTGTGATCATATGATAATAATAATTGATGAATACTAAGTTATACTTTTCCGTTAATTTCTTGATTGTGTTTTTTTGTTTGTTTTGTGAAGTGTGTCTAAAAAAGGTGTTTATGGAGATTGCAAGAAGCTTTCATATATGGTGTTCCTAAATGTTTAAAATAAATGCGTAATAATTGATTTAACAAAACTTACACTTCTCCAATCGTTCAAATTCTGTGGGGACATAGCGTAAATCATGATCTTTTGTTGGGAATATTTTCTGCATTGAGTTGCAACACCGAATGTTCTACATCATGGCATAATTTTTATACAAGAACATCAATTGATGTTTTTTGTGAACTCCAAAAATATTTTTATTTGAAATTAGACCATCAATTGATTCTGGTATAAAACTTACTGAGTGTAGCATATCTAATATAGGTAGCATAGATTGCACTGAAATTTTATTCGGACCGACCTGATCTATGATAAAATATTATTTTTTATGTCAAAAAATATTATTTTTCACAATCGATATAAATCATGTCAACTCGTATTACAAAAAAAATTATATACTCATATTTATATTATATTGCAAAAAATAGTTTTTTGGTCCACTAACTTGAGTTGTTATTATTTTTAGGGGAAATTGCATATATTACCCTTGTGAAATCCCGGGTTTGCTGATAATCCCCTATGAAAGTTTTTTAAGCTAATAACCCCCTGTGATTCTATATATGTATCATGCACACCCTTTTCGGCTAAAAATAACGAATAAATGACGAAAATACCCCTACTTAAAAAAATGAAAATATTAATATAAAATTATTATATATAAGTTTCATAGTTATTTAACTTAAAAATTTGATTATTTTATTCAATTAAATATAAAATTATTAAAAAAATAACTTAATCATTTTTTTAAGTAGGGGTATTTTCGTCATTTTTTAGTTGTAAAGGTTTGCTTGCTACATATCTAGAATCACAAGGGGTTATTAGCTTAAAAAACTTTCATAGGGGGTTATCAGCAAACTCTGGATTTCACAAGGATAATATATGCAATTTTCCCTTATTTTTATTGTCTTATCTCTATCTAAAGTATTGGTTAAGTTATAAGTATTTTTAGATTTTTTTTTTCCGAAGCTGCCTGTTGTGGCGGGGGGTTTGGCTGACCCCTACCCGTTTATTAGAAAAAAATAAAGGAAATACAAGAGAGGAGGACTAGACCAAAACCTCTCAAGAAATTACAAGAGCAATAAAAATCTGAGACACCAAATTAAATCAAGTTCGAGTTGATCCTAACATATGGAAACCCAACTATATCTAGTCTACAAATTCCTTTATGTTGCCCCTGAATATATTCTGGCCGAATTGTATCCATCCCTCGTTTCAGCCCTAGGTTCGCCAGTTCATCTGCCGCCGCATTCGCCTCTCTGAAAATATGAGACTTGCGCACAGAGGCCCCAAATAAAATTTGTTGGATCAGAGTGAGAGTGTTACTGAGATCCCAACTAGATGTATTCGCTTCAATGATGTTAAGCGCTTCCATGAAATCCACTTCAAGCCATAATGGAAATAACTTATATAATCTGCAAATTTGAACCCCCTTAAGGATTGCTCAAAGATCTGCCCGAGTATTCGATCCTGCACCAATGTTCTCATGAAAGGCAATAATTGGTCTACCCATATGATCTCGAACAATGACTCCAATTCCATATTCTCCTCCACCTTTTGAGCAACCATCCGAATTAAACTTGTAATAACCAATTGGAGGAGGAATCCAACGCACCACCCGAATGAAAACCTTCCGAGTAATACGTGGCTCTAACCCCAATCGATTAGCTATATATCTGCATCTAATCCAATGTTCAACCGGCAGAATACCTGCACGATCAATCAAAACAATATAATCATCAATTTGTCTAATGATGTGTTTGGTAAGATTTTTATTTTCTTCTTTGCTATTTAATGATTTCATGATTTTTTCTACATAGTCTTTTTGAATATTGAGATAATTGATATTTTTTTACATCTAGAAAAATTAATCGATCTTTTGAAGGCACATTAATTTCATTTTCAAATTTTTCACTAGTTGTGATTAATTCATCAATCTGTAAAGATTAATCACAATTAGAAATTTCAATTTCTAAATCAGAAGAATAATTTAATATATTAGAAATTTTATTTAATAATACTTCATTAGTTCTGTTAGGATCAAGCATTTATTCTTTCCCTATCGATAGCCATGTCCCCAGCAGAAGCAATATACTCGTGAAGATCCGGTGACTCTATTTTATGGCTCACCAAGCCAACCAATCAAGCAGCCAACATCAACAGTTTGACGCCCTATAGTTTTTCAGGAGGTCACTCATCCTAGTACTGCACTCACCTATGCACGTTTAACCCAACATTCCTTCCCCCATCCCCAGGAAGTATAGTTATATTTTTCTTGAGATACTCGAACTCATGTCCTTAACTCTAATATCAGTTGTTAGGATCAAACCCTTACCAGTAGGCCAAAATTTATAGTTGTTAGCCAAGACACAACTTTATTTTCTTATACTTGTGGCAGTGCAGATAGGTTGGGTTGTTGAACCCACGAGTCCAGAGAGGAGTGTGTCTTACTGCTGGTATTGTCTCATCTCCTTCCGTGATCAGTATTTTCCTTTCCCTACCACTAGCCCTGTGCCCAGCAGAGACATTATTACCTGTAAATATTTGTTGTCTCTATTTTACGGCTCACCTAGCCAATCAAATCAAGCAACACAACATCAGCAGCTTGACACACTAGAGCTTCCCAAGAGGTCACCCATCCTAATTCTACTATCACCTATATACACTTAACCCAATAATTTCTAATTCATTTAATTTTTTATTTAGTCTACAATAATTTGTAATGTGACGTCCTTCTTTATGAAATCTATCACATTCAATATCTATATATAAAGGATTTTTTAGGACTTTGTTTCGAATCATTAAATTTTTTGAAAGGTTTTTCTATAATATTCCTCTTTTGATTTAATATTCTTTTGATTTCTCCTAAAAAACTTTTCTATGTGGTTTTTTGTTAGCTTGTTGACAATATCCTAAGAATTTTGAAAAGGATGATTTATTAGTACTAATATCTAATTGTTTACAAAAAAAAATTCCAAATTCTTGTTTTGTTTTTTTCATTTATCATTTTAAATGTTTTTGCAGTTTCATATCTTGAAAAAATTTTAAGCCTTCTTGTTGAGTCGGGCTATTAAGTGACCATAAGTAAATTCATTGTAGGATATTATTTGATTAACACAATCTCTAATTTTATTTCTTACATTTTCTCCTAAAAGAGTTGCTAATCCTGCAAGAAAATTTTTTTTCCAGAAGGTACATTGATTAGAATCATCTCTAAGCATTATTCTAGTTAAGATATTGTTTATGTACATTGAAATTGCTTAATTTTTTCCATTTTAAATTTGATAGTAATTCAGAATTTTTATTTTTTAAATGTTTGGGATCACCAATAAACGTAAGGAACTTGTTAATATTAAATTTTTATCATCAAGAATTGATACTCCTTCGTCTGTTTTCTATGAAATTTAAAATATATTGTTGTTGTTGGCTTGTAAGATAATAATCCCACCAAACTTTTATTTGACTAAAGAACCCTGCTATGAAGAGTTCGGATATGATTTTATCATGGATCCCAATTTGGGTTTTATAAGCATTTGCATTCATAGTCATTTGTTGTAAAAGACTAAGGATATATTATGCCATCTCATCTATGTTTCAATCAAATACAGAAGGGACATTAAAACGATATTGTGCTAAAGGTTTAACTATTCTTAAGTCTAGAGCAAGAATTTTTTGTAATGGTTGTTGTATATGTAGATCCCAAATTATTTTATTATTTTTTCTAGGATCTTGGAATTGTTCTAATACTTCACTAGTATTCGAATTATTATTACTCTTAAATTGGAGATAAGGGTATCAGGAGCTATTAGTTCTATTGGTTCATTAGAGCTACTAGTTGTTGTTTTCATTTTACTCAACTGATTTGGATACTTTTTATAAATTTTATTTTATTATCTTGGAAATTTTTAACAGTATTTTTAGATATTTGAAATGTTTTGAAAACTAGAATTTTTTATGTTTATCTTCTTAGGGCTTTCTATATTCACTGTAGATTATTTTTGTAAATGTTTTTCTATCCTATTTTATTGTTTTCATATGGTATCTAAATTTGAATTAGTAAAAAAAAAATTTGTTATAATGTTTTAATATTATTTATCATTTTCTGCCGATTTTTTTTATTGGAATGACTTCAACTTGTTGATTTTGTCTATTTATTTTAATTTCTTGTAAAAGAGGATGATAATTTTACGAACATTAGAAATAGATTCCCATTTTGTTGCTTTAATAAGATAATTAATAATTTTCATCGTTGGCAATACCTCTCACCAAACTCATTCAAAATAATTCTAAGTTCACATGGAGTACTGAGGAATGTGAAAAGTGTTTTGAGACACTGAAGGAAACGCTATCAACCACTCCCGTTTTGGCACAGCCTACAGAAGGAAACAACTTCACAATTTACAGTGACGCATCGAAACAAGAACTTGGTTGCATCCTTATGGAAGAGGGGAGAGTGATTGCATACACATCAAGGAAACTCAAGCCATATGAACAAAATTACCCCCACACACGATCTCAAATTATTTGCAGTCGTGTTTGCTCTAAAAATTTGGAGGAATTACCTCTATGGAGTTAAATATGAAGTCTTCACAGATCACCAAAGCCTTAAATATATATTCACACAAGACAAAGTAAGGTGGATAGAGATGTTGAAGGATTATTACTTGACCATCAGCTATCATCCGAGGAAAGCCAACAAAATGGTCGATTCTTTGAGTCGCAAACACATGGGGAAGTGTTCCTAGAAGCCATGACAGCAATCCATTTATTTTGTGAGAATATCAAAATTAGCCAAGATCAAGATCCTAACTTGGCTAAGATCAAATCTCATGTCAAGGGAGGAAAGAATATTGAACACAAACTCGATCAGAGTAATACTCTTTGGATGAAGGATCGCCTATGTGTCCCGGATATTGAAAATCTACGTCACGAGGTCATGACAAAAGCTCACAATTCGAAATTCTCCATTCACCCTGGAAGCACAAAAATGTAAAAGGACTTGGAAAAGGGATTTTGGTATAATGGGATGAAAAGAGACGTAGCAGACTTTGTCTCTAACTGTTTGGTGTGTCAACAAGTAAAAGCCGAGCACCAGAGACCCGATGGATTACTTAAACCATTAGCAATACCCGAATGGAAATGGGAGCATATTTCCATGGATTTTGTAGTCGGACTACCAAAATCGCGTCAAAGCCATGATGGTATATGAGTAATTGTGGATAGACTAACCAAATCTGCTCATTTCTTGCCCATACGCATGAACTAAAACTTGGAAATATTGGCAATCTATACATGGATAACATTGTGAGGTTACATAGAGTTCTATTCAGTATTGTGTCAGATCGAGACCCAAGATTTGCCTCAAGATTTTGGAAGAGTTTTAAGAGGCAATGGGTACAATGGTGACAATGAGCACATCGTACCATCCACAGACTGACGGGCAAACTGAAAAAACTATACAGACCCTCAAAGATAAGCTATGGGTATGCGCTTTAGATTTCAGCTCAAATTGGTGTGATCATCTATCTTTCGTGGAATCCGCCTATAACAATAGTTATCACAGTAGTTTGGGCATGGAACCATATGAGGCTCTGTATGGAATAATGTGTCGATCACCTCTGTATTGGAATGAGGTGGGCGAGAAAAAAAATCACGGGACCAAAATTAGTCCAAGAAACCGTGGACAAAGTTAAGATCATCAGGGACTCAAGACAGCCCGGTAAAGAAAAAAGAGTTGGGCAGATTTGAAGAGAAGACCGTTAGAATTTGCAGTTGGAGACAAAGTGTACGTAAAGATTTCTCCAAAGAAATTTGAAAAAGCCATAAAGTTAAACCCAAGATATGTGGGACCATTTGAAATTCTGAAGAAGATAGGAACATTTTAATATCTTAGCCTTATCACCCCCCCCCCCCCCCAAATTGTCCCAAATTCACCCAGTATTCCATGTATCACAATTAAGAAGATACATACATGATCCAAATCATGTACTCGAGATGGGATCCCTCGTAGCCCAAGAAAATCTAAAAGAGAACCTGAATTATGAAAAAGTTCCAATCCGCATAATAGACACAATGGACCGAGTCTTACGAAGAAAAACACTATCGTATGTCAAAGTTCAATGGTCCAACCATACGGAACGAGAAGCTACATGGGAATTGGAAGAGGATATGAGGAAGAAATATCCTTATCTTTTCGAGCCAGTGCAACCATTGAGTTTCGAGGACGAAACTTCCCATAAGAAGGAAGGATTTGAAGACACGAAAAATTCAAAGTTCAGTTGAGTACCAAGACTGAAGTTAGTAAACTGAACCAAAATCAGTCTAGCTATGAAATTGTTGAATATCTAAACTGAACCTCCGAAGTTTCACTCCAGTTTCGCAACACTTGAAATCATGACATTCATGGGAAGCGGCAACAGTCATGATTTTCCCTCCTAAATGGCATTTAAGATGTTTGAAGTCTGCCACACAAGGTTATAAGCTTTTATGGGAAAATGTATTAGTCATATTACTCCTTACAAATAGACACTTAGATGTCTGAAATCTCACACACGAAATTCTGAAAAAACACCCCAAAAATTAGAGCAAGAGAATTAAGTTGAGCATAAGAGTCCAAGAGCAGTTGAGCAAGCATTTGAGCAACCCAAAATGCAGTCTAGCAAACTAAGTGGGATTTTGGTTTTTAAACAATTTCCATGAAGAAGATTCTATTCCAGCAAGTTTAAATGCATGATAATTATCTAAACTTCTGAAATATCTGATTTTCGTTACTGCACTGATACTTGTGAACTAGTGGTACGAATATATATTTTGAAATCGTGTTTCTGTTCTGTTCTGTTTCTGAGTTTTCAACATTTAGAGGATAAACATATGAGGGGCTGGTACCAGTAAGCCAAGAAATTCATTAAGTTTAATCGGTGCATGTCCTGAACTCTGTTTTTCTAAAAATATAAGAATGTTCAGTACAGTTGTGTATGAACACATAAGTCTGGAAATGTTTTTATGCGGGATATTCCCACACTTGCTGAGTGACACCCATATCACTCATCCATCTTGAACCACCATCTCATATAAGAATGAAAAAGAGCTTGAGGATGAAGAGCAGGTCCAATTTTGGGGCTGGTAAATGAATATGATTAATCTCTGTTATTGTATTTTCAATGTTTAAGCCATTGTGTAATATGTTTTGTTTGTATAAGACAATCTATCTCGATTTGTGAAAGACAATATAACTTTAGTTTATGAATGAAAGACTGATATTTTTCTGAAAATTTGTGTTCTGAGGCTTGTTATTTGATATGAAAATTTTAAAGAACGTCGATGTCAACTAAGCTCGACTTTGGGGCGTGACATTTGGTGATTATGATTTTTAGACAAGAAGAGTTCTGGATTGTCTTTAGTTGATTTTATTTGTGTTATCGTTTCCGCATTCTTATTTTTAGTTGTAAAAGACAATTCCGCTTTATGTAATAAACTGATTTTATGGTCTTCTGATGAACTATGAGGCTTATTATTGCAACATCAAATTGTTTAACAATGTCGGTGTCGTGTCTCGATCTCTGGGGAATGTACTCTGTAAGTCAAGTCTCCGCGACCCACCATATTGAAAAATATATAATAAAAAAATTTGATCGTATGGGCAACAAGTTATTGGGCACCCAAGGGCAACAGGCCCACCGCCTATGTGGCATCCATGTCACCCCTGATTTAAAAAAAAAACATATTTACAAATAGTTGTGACGATGCAAGAAATGAAAAAAAAAAAGGCATATCCCAAAGAGTTGTATCTAGTTCACTTTAACATCAAATGAAAACGAAAAAATATTAGCTCTCAAAAGATCCAAAGAAAATAAAATTTCAGTAAACAAAATTCTTCAAAAGGCAAGGTCCTGATGCTGCTCTTAAACTCTTGACTTTAACAGACCTCCTTCCGCAGTATTTCTCAATACAAAGGAATAAAAAAATATTATCATCATGAGAAGACATTAGAGGAAACTAAAAGAAATTTTCATCAATCTGTTCAAATTAAATAACTGATTGATAAGAACATTATCAACTTCAAAAGATTTCAGTGTTATTTAATTAACTGGGAGACCAAAATTTAAGGGCATTTGTCAATTCCACATATAAATCCTCTTATCAGGCTTTATGTTAATTTGAATTAGATTGTCTTAGGCACCTAATATATCAACCAACAAAGAAGGAAGTTACAAATATAAATTGAAGAAAAGAAATAAAATTTCTACTTATTGAAGTAATTTAGATTGCTTGTTGTAGAAATCATATATATTGATTATCCTTCATGACGCAACAAACCTTGTCAGGTTTTCGAGATACCATTCGAAATTTCTCTTACAGCCATGCTTTACATAGATTTCGGTTGCAGTTCAGAATAATTTCAGCAAAGAACATGAGTTTGCGGGTCTTCCCTAGAGATAATAGCTTAAATTTACATATCGCTCAATATATCATCTTAGAAATTATCATGAATTCATACAATTATACAAATGAAAAACATGATTTAAGGAGTGTAAAGCTCATACTTAAATAAGCTTGAGAAATTATAAAAATAGAAAATCCTACATATACATCTAATCCAAGTTAGCACAACAGTTCCAAACAAGCACAAATAGATACATGAGAAGAAATATAGAGTAAGCCACGGGATTCAATTTCCAAGGTAAGATGATCGATATACCTGTATTTTATTGCATAATTAATTTTGTTGAATTTAGTTTTCAATGCCAATTGTGAAGACTCGGTTTTCAGAGCTTTGCAAGGAATCATAACTGATGAGTTTAAGGACCATAAAATTTGAAATTAAGAGGAAATAATCAGGTGAAATCCAAGAGTTGTAACAACCAAAAACTAAGATTTGTTATAGCCAAGAATAAAGAGAAATGATGGTCATTAAAGGTCGGGGGGTTATTGGTCGTGAATGAGGGAGTCTTCAGCTGCCATTTTACAGCCTATAAAGCTGATGGAGAAGGTACATTTTCGAGCACCACAACCCACATATTCAAGTCCCAGCCATCTGCCATTTTCGAGCACCAAAGCTGAATGAAACTCTGCCCAAAGTTGAACTCCAACAATAGCAGTTGAAGCTCTAAGTTCTTCTCATTTTCGAGCACCCTTTGTTGTCCAGAAAACTCGAAGAACTCGGCATTATTTCGAAAAGAGCTTCCGACTATTTTTGCAATCAGTGAGCAACATTATGAGATCAAGTTTCTCTCCAGTTTTGAAGCGTTTGAATCTATCTAAGCATCGCAACAAACACATGCAGCAGCCATCAAAGAGTTAGCAGCAATCAAGGTCTAGAAATCTGTCCGAAATTGCGCCGAAACATGATCGAGGAGCTGCAATTTCTCTGTCCAAAAACCGAATAGCTTAACTCCCTTAAGATCGAGCAGATTCTGTCTTGAACCTAGTTCGAGTTTTGCTCCAGTTCGAGGTGTTAAGCAAGTTGCAATATCCAAATAAAGAGGTGGAGCCCACACTTTGATTAAAGAAATCAAAAATCTCCCATCCCACATCGAAAGTTTGAACAAAGAAGAATGAAGGAAACATTATAAATAGAGTCATCTTCCTTCATTTATTATATCCCAAAATCAAAAGTCTTTTAGCTTTGATAAAAAGAGAGTACATAGAAAAAAAGAGTGTATTTTTTTCTTGAGTACGGGAATTCTCTTGTGCGAGTTAGAGAAATTATTTTCTCGGTATACTCGGGTTGGGAGTGAGAAATATTGAGTGTGTTGGTGTAATACACTTGTTGTAATATTTCTTTTAGTTATAAAAGTTGCAGTTCTCCGTGGACGTAGCCTAAATTTGGGTGAACCACGTAAATCTTTGTGTTCTTGTTGTTGTTCTATTTTATTATGTGATCGTTTCAGGTGTAATCGCCCAACAACTGGTATCAGAGCCCTGTTGGAAAATTTCTTAAAATTCTGAGTATGCTTTGTGGTTGCAGCTTTGTCTGATCTTCCACATCAGAAAAGATTTTTTGAGATTTTTTTCTAAGGCTAGGGAAGTGAAGCTGTAACACCCGGTATTTTTAAATACGTAAATCCGCATGCATAATTAGGATAATTAATTATTTAAATTTTAGATTTATGGGTTAAATAATTATGTGAATTATTTGTGCATGATTTAATTTATTTTTAAGCATTTAACCCATAATTAGAAATTTTTATGATTTTTAGTATTTTAATTATTTGATCGCGTAGACGGGACCGTGGACGGACGAGATGACAACTTTCTAGCCAAATTATTTTATGAGCCTTTTTAGAGCCCTAAAATATTATTTTGAGTTTTATTATCTCAAAATTCTTAGTATTTAATTTT